>NW_007732214.1:74546-91735 GCF_000696425.1 Galeopterus variegatus | reverse complement strand
TGAGATGTTTGGATATAACTTTCCAGTGTTTACTTGGTTCTTGAGCTCCATATAGAATTGAAGTTGATTTATATTACTTTCACGTATCTTTCTCATAATTTTCTGCTGGGCAGCTTTGGAGTTCTTAAAATACAGCACTCAATTATAGAGTTTGCAATATAGAAGAGAATAAAACACTGAGATAGGTTTTCATCTCTTCTTCTTCACCAGACTCCTTAACCTTGATCACGTATTTCCCCATCTACACAGAGGAAGTGAATAAAAAGAAAAGAAAAAAGTGGTCAGCACTCAGAATTATTTGAACTTGTTCAGAAAGTAGGAGAGGCAGAGTTAAATAAAAGGAACCACAAATAGCCCTGTGGCCTAATTCCTTCTCTCAAGTCTCCTCTGTTCATTATCTTGAACAGTCACATTCAAAGGCAAGCCATAGTCTTTCCAGCTGTCCACCAGGCCCCTGAGGGCCTTTAGTTCCCTGACCTGATCTACAGCTGCCTTCTCACTTGTTCCTGTCCCAGCCCTCTGGTCTCCTCATTGTCCCTTGATTGCATCACATATGATCCTCTTTCCCCTTTACACTTTTGTACTGCTGTTCTTTCTGCCTAAAATAGCACATTTGCAGATATCCACTTACTTTCAACTTTCTACACGTCTTTGCTAAACTGTCACTTTCTTAGTAAGGTCTACTTTTAGAATTACATCCACCTCTTCCCCTATACTCCAATCTCCTATACTCTGCTCTACTTCCATACCCCTAGGATTGATGACCTTTAAATGCAATATATAATTTTCTTATTATGTTTATTGCAAGTATTTTCTCTGCTAAAATATAACTATCTAGAGGGTAGAGATCTTTGTCTTGTTTTGTTTACTGCTCTAATGTATTAGAAAACAGTGCCTAGCATATAATAAGTACTCAGTATATATTGTTTAAGTGAAAGGACATTGAACTTATTCACTTTGTTCTGGGCATTCTTGCCACAGTTTGCTATAATTGACCATAGAAAGATTTCTTGCAACAAATTTTATTGTGTATGGGCTTTTGATCTGTTTTGTCTTTATTACTAAAAATTGCAAAAACACATGCCAAGAGGAAAGAGACATTTGTATGTTTGGTTTCAAAAACACATGTTAAAATAAAAAGAAGTTTGTGTGTTTAGTCCAAATGTAGAGGGAAATCACTTATATAAATAATTAATATAAAAAACTATAAAAAGTTTCATTGGCTTGAGGCAGTAGAAAGAGGAAAGAATATGAGGTCCGAAGACCAGTGGATGGTATCCTGGCTACCTCATTTACTTTCTTTGATCTTGGTTAGCTATTTATTAGTTTGAGCCTCAGTCACTTTATTTTTTAAATGGCAATAATAATATAGTAGAATCGGTTTCATTTGCCTTACAAGTGTATAACAATACATTTTCTTAATAAATACTGTTCCCTTTAACAACTAACGCCACATACATCTGAATTTGTAATTATGTTATTTTTCTGTTCACTTGGCAGATTCACCCTTTAGAGTATAAGCTCCATGGGGGCAAGTCTGTGTCTTTCTTTTTCAGTGTTGTGTTTCAAACTCTAAACACTGTCTCTGGAGGGTAATAGTTGCTTGGTAAATATGTTGAATGAATGATTTAAAAAATTTAATCCATAAAGTTCATATGACATAATAATAGTAAGTGGGTTTGTAATTAATTAATATATGTTTGTTATTACTGTCACTATCTAAATCATTATCATCATCTTCAAATGTGCTACTCAGGCTTTAATTTATTACCAAGATGGTGATCATCTATTAGTTTTACTGCCTTAACTTAGAAGTTTAGTGAAATAATACAGAAAACACATTACTGATCTGATTATTTTGTTACAGGTCTCTAAGCTGGCTGGGGTTTTTGTCAAGCATGGCATCAAAAAAGGTGACACTGTTGTCATCTACATGCCCATGATCCCGCAGGCAATGTATACCATGCTGGCATGTGCAAGGATAGGAGCTATCCACAGCCTCATATTTGGGGGATTTGCATCTAAAGAACTAAGTACTCGCATTGACCATGCAAAGGTACGTGCTTTATTTGGGGAAATCAAGCAGTAGCTACTTTTATTATAGATATATTTTTCTGGAAAGGAATCATCTGAGAATGATATTTACTTGTTAGATCATCCTTTCAAATAGGATACTTAAAATGTACTTTTTCTTTGGCATATATCTATTAATCAAACATTGATTTTTTGAGTCAGTCTTATGTGAAAGGCATCTTACTAGGTTCTTTGAGGAATGAAAATATAAGATAAGATGCATGCCTTTCAAGTGAGCTTGTCATATATTTGGGTGTATAAGACATACAAGAGAAAGAACTAATAACTAATTTATTCATTCTACATATATTTATTAAGTTCCCACTATATGTTCTTGAAACAGGAAAATAAACAATACTTATCAAATGGATGGGACACATAACTAGTTTTACAATCTATATAATTCCAGGAATGGAGGTAATTAAGTGATTAAGAGGTGGTGTCAGGAAGGTGTGAAGTCACATGTTTGAATGGGTACTAAAATAACAAACTTCATAAGTTTGTTGTAAAATATCATTGAGATACTCAATTTAAAACACTTGGCACAATGTCTAGCATGTAGTACTCATTAAAAATGTTATGGATTTATGAGCAAGAGTCAGAAAAGTTTTTTTTTTCTGTAAGTGACCAGATAGTTAATATTTTAGGCATTGCAGATTACATGGTCTCTTTGCAATTACTTAGCTCTACTGTTATAGTGCAAAGGCAGCCTTAGACAACACATAAGTGAATGGGAATGTCTGTGCCCCATCACACCTTTACAAAAACAGGCCGTGGGCTGGTTTTGGCTGACAACCATAATTTGCAGACCCCTGATTTAGAGGAAGAAGCATTTTCTTTTAGTTGGGGTGGTGAAGAGGGCTTCCTGAAGGAGGTCAGATTTGAGTTAGATCTTGGCTAAGATTCAGCTCATTGAAGAGAATGACATAGTAGGATCCAAAAAGAGAGAAAAAGAATTTGAGTCAAGCATTAGAGGCAAGAAAGTAAAATTGATTTGGGAGGACAGAAAGTAGGTCAGTGTTACTGAAGAGGGAGAGAAGGTGAGCTTGCAAAGGCAAGTTTTGTGTGAACTGGATTCTGTAAACCATGACCAGTAAACGTTTTTTGAGCAGGTGAGTGTCATGTTTCAAGCCATGTTAAGAGGAGGCAAGTCTTGCAGTAAGGAGAAGCTAGAGGCTGGAATAAGAACCTTTGATGGGTGGTCTATTTGTGAAGCCATGGGTAATAAGAGGAGAATAACAGCAGTAGGAAAATTAAGAATAGAAGGTTGTTATCAGAGTAAGTGATAGCTGACTTTAGAGTTTTTCAAGCTCAAGATGAGACATTCTTAACAGGGAAGGGAACTGATATATTTTGAGAGCCTCCTGAGTGCTAGGCATAGAGTGAGGCTTTGCATATTTCACTTCATCTGATGATAGATCAGTTACTGGTACTAGGATGCTAATTTGTTACTTTATTTTTATTTTTCTTGTTTTTCTTTTTTAAACGTTCTGAGATAGTGCTTATGAAGAAAATCAGGGGGAAATATGAATCAGTCACTGACCTGCAAATCAGTGGAAAGTTGGGGACTTCTCTGAAGAAGCTATAGACTCCATTTTTTTAGCTAGAGAAATCCCGAACAGCATTTAGACAAAGGTATTGGATGTATTATTTCCTTTAAAAAATTATAAGATTTGGAGAAAATGAAATATAGAAAAATAAGGATTTATAAAATGTATGCTATACACTTAAGTTTTCATTCATAACACACACACACTCACATACACACACATACAAACACATAGCATTGTGAAGGAGTTTAGGCAGTAAATGCATGTTCTTATGGGCAAGGCCATGGGACAGATCAAATTTAAGGAGAGAAGATGGAGATAGAGTAATACATCTGAGATATTTGAATAAAATTCATAGTTGAAATCGGATGATTTTGATGTCATGATTTTCAAGTAAATAGCTAAAGAAAAAGTTTTATTTTAACAGACAGATGACAAGCATGTATTCTAACAATTTGGTCCAGATCCCAGTAAAATCTCCAGTAAAATACTGTTAATAGAAGTCTGAAAGGGATTATTTAACCAGAGGAAGAATTTAATTTTGACTTTATTAAATTATTCACTTCCTGACATATTCTACATATGTTCTTAATTTATCTGGGTTTTGTTATTTTTTATTTATTCATTTACTTATTTATTTATTTATTTATTTTTTTGGCAGCTGGCCAGCACACAGATCAAACTCTGGACCTTGGTGTTATCAGCACCAGTCTCTAACCAACTGAGCTAACTGGTCAGCCTGTATATGTTTGTAATTTGATTTGCAGCCTAGTTTCATTTATTCAGAATTCTAATCTTAGGAACTGTTATCTAGAGTCATTTTTGCAAGTATTACAGATATTAAAATGTGCGTTATATACAAATTCCTGACCTTTAAAAAATAATAAAAGGAAACAAGACTTATTTTTCTTTCTTTTCTTTCTTTTTTTTTTTTCTTCTAAAATGCAACTTCATGTAGTGTAAAGAAAAAGGTTCTGCGATCAGACTGGCCCTTTTTTCTGCTTCCGCCATTATAACCTGGGGCAAGCTATGTAACTGTACTGAGCCTCAGCTCCATGCATATTAAATGATATTCAGAAAGCAGAGAGTATTATACATGCATATATTTGGCACAGTATAAGCCTTTCCTAGATGAAATGTACTGTAACCAAAAATCAGAATTCAGGAATGGATGCAATACCTTGGATTGATTATCTGTCTTCTGAATAATTCATTTTCTGTCTCCTTTGCTTTGGATTTCTTGGTGAAGAAACAGTATACTTAAAAGGAGGAAAACATATTTGTTCCTGAAAATTAATGAGAATTTTGGGTCAGTTCCACAAATACTTATTGAGAGCTTATGGCATGGCAAGCACTGTACCAAGTATAGGGGACACAAAGGTAAATGGCATCCAAACATGGCCTTGGAAAGTTTAATGTGCAGTGATGGAGATGAACAAACACTTTTACTGTAGTCAGACATCTGAGGCATGCCCAGAATGTACTGAGGAAGGGACATTAATCCAAGCTGTGATCCCTTCCAGTGACACCTTTTGGCTACACCTGAGTATGCCTTAAAGAAAGACTAGCAAGTTGTCAGGTTAAAGAAGAGTACCAAGTCTATTTTAATGAAACTTAAATCAACTGGGGGCCCTTTTATGAAATATAATATAAAATTACAATAGAATATGTGGTAAATATGAATATGCACAGGGATCTTCAAAAAGTTCATGGAAATATTATCTTTTAATTCTATTTTTCCATGAACTTTTCAAATTTTGTACCTCATAGTTCAAATTTTTTACCTCACATTTAAAATGGGAAAAATTCATTAAAAAAATTATTGGAGACTTGGGTCCCTTCCTCTTGTGGTCTCTTTAGGCACTTAGAAGAGATGCTTACATTGAAAGCCTTAGAAATGCTTCTTGATGGTAACTGGGCTGGCCTACTCCACCTAAGAAGTGCTGCAAGCTCAACAACAGCTCCTACAGGTGTCTGTGCAAGTGAGGGGCCCCAAGGTTTGAATTTCACTGGTTCGTGGCAAATCCACAGGGTTTAACGAATTCTTTGGAAGGTGTTTTGTGAGCCCAAAAAAAAAAAAAAATCATTATGAGCCGAAAGCATCACTGAGTGTGTAATTTTGAATAGGTAAGTAAAATTTATGTGGAAGTGGTTAGATCTACCACATTGGTTTTTGGCCATTTTATTCAGTAGAGAACAGAGTCATTCTAACATTTCTTTAGAAATGTTAAACTACCAGTCTGCACCTGAAATATTGTGATTACCTTAATTAGGATTGTTAAAGCTTTCTCAATTTTTTTTTATTGTAGCCCAAGGTGGTTGTTACAGCATCATTTGGTGTTGAACCTGGAAGGAGGGTAGAGTACATACCACTTCTAGAAGAAGCACTAAGAATAGGACATCACAAACCAGACAAAGTTCTCATTTATAATCGTCCAAATATGGTAATTTGAAATTGAGTTTGGTTCTTGCTTATGGTAATGCATTAAAGATGATTTTGGTTTTGACCATTTGAAAGAGACACTCAAATTATAAACAATTAAATATACTGCCTGAATGTCATTGTTATTTTTAGAAAAAAAAAAGATATGTATGATACATACTGATTTTACAAAAAACTAACTTAAAACCAAAGGATTCAAACACAGAAACATATGTGATATTAATGAATTGGGTTCTTTGTATAGTGTGATTGTGTAAAGTGTTATTTACTAGTTCAAATTATAACAACAATAATAATACTAACAAACACTAATTGGCTGCTTGTCATATGAGTTTTAAGACACTGTAAGATAATTTAAAAAATCTTCCTGGTAACCCTGAGCTACGTGATACTATTATTCCTATTTTAAAGAAGAGGAATCTAATGAACATAGAGATAAACTTGCCCAGTAGTAAGTGCCAGAGTCGTGATTTGAATGCATGCACTCTGCATGCCTAATTCCTCAGCTATCCTGTCTCTTGGAGAGGTATGATTAATCTGTATGCAAAATGCCTTTTAAAAAATTTGGAAAGGTATTTAGGCCAGAAATAAAACTATGTTCAGGAAAACAAAACATGAATATTCTAAACAGATAAATTATTCCGTGACCCATGAAGGAAGAAAAAACAATAGAATATATCAGTAAGTACATTTAACAGTACTTTTCAATGAAGTAGATGGTATAACTTGCCCTATTTTACAGATGAAGAGTCTAAATAATGAAAAGGTCATACCCAAAGTCACAGCTGATAAATGGTAGAGCCAGGATTTGAACTCCAGTTTAATGACTTTTAATCAACAAGATATATGCTATTTCTTTCACTGTAAAAACATAGGATATGTATATTAATGTTTCCTATTCAAGGGGTGACAATCAGCTTCGTATCTCATGAATATCCTAACCAATAAAAAAAAATGATAGATAACATTTACTGAGTGCTTACTAGAAGTCAGGCCCTGGGTTAGTGTTTTAACAATAATCCTCACATTGAAAGTAAATGTTTTAGGATATTACCCAATATTATTGTGTTGTCTGTAGATACATAATAAGTTTTTAGAAAAGGACAAATGGACAAAAGGATAGCTTCAAGATAGTGATTATATCTGGGGAGGGACAGATGAGAATAGAGTGTTGGGGCATCATCTGTATTAAAAATATTGTACTTTAAAAAGTGATACATGTGGGTGATGGAAATATTCATTATCTTGATTGTGGTAATTTTTTCATGAGAGTATATGTATGTCAAAATAACAAATTGTATACAGTTATATGTAACATATGTCAACCATAACTCAATAAAACCATTAAAAAGCAAAAAAACCCAAGCAGCAACAACTACAAAAAATCAGGAAAAACATGTCTGTAAAGGAAATGCACATGTGTAAAACCTAAATGTAGATTTTTTTGATTCATTTTGTCAAATCTCCTTTAAACATACCTGTATTTCTTAGCTTCAAGAATAACTATTAATTCAAGTCCTCATTTCATTAGAGGCCTATAAAAAATTATCAATGTGTAATTATTTTTATGATCACTCAATTAACATTTTTTATTATGCAGTGAGATACTTTCTTATAGGTCTTTAATTGTGATGCCAAAAGTTTGATAAATTGAAATTAATTGCTTTTATCTGATGCATAAAAATAAATGGAAACATGATTTGGCCATAGTTAGCTATTTTTATTTATCTAAGTGGTACAGCCAGTACCTAATAGAGTGAGGTTGGAGAAGCCACTTGGGTCTGAAACTTCATCTTCATGAAGGGTCTTCAATTCAGATTGTTACCTATAAATGTGTTTGTTCATACAAGCATCATATTTGTGATATTGTATTGAAGCATTAATTTGTAAATGTAGCTACTTAAATATATGACCAGTTTTTACAACCCCGATTAATATGTTAAGGAGCCCAGAAAATGGAAGTTGCTTGTCTTTTCTAAATATCTCAGAGTCTTTGGGGTTAACTCAGCTTGCCCAAAGCTTTCACCTTGATGAAATAATTGGTCAAGTACATCTCTACATGGTATATCTCACTAACATTCACTGAGGAATGCATAGCCTTGCTTGTACCTGTGCTATCATGTTCATCAATCATAAGCTTCCTGATATGTGATCTTAAGCTTAGCTAACATATCAGAAAATAACCAGACACTCCATGGGTGTTAACTCTACTTAAATGGCTTTAACTTCCCATTAGATTAACTTTTCCATAAGATGCTTCCCTACTGTTCACTTACCTGGCCATTTCATTGCCACTGTTTTTAAAGGGGTCTGTTTAGTTTCTTTAAAGTTGTATCTAATTAATTCATGGTTCCATTGTCACAAAGTCTACAACATAGGGCCTGGTTCTCAGAACAAAAAAAGAACACAAAACAAACATTTCTACTACATTAATTAATGACCTAGAAGGAAAAAACTAGGATAGCATTTTAGATATATCAAATAGTCTCATTAATTTTAAAAACTGTCTTTTATGCTTGAAAAAGCAAAAACAATTCTCTTACACCTCTGAAGATGATTTAGTATTTCCTCATTTGCAAAGGTGGCTGCAGTATTACTCCTAAATGCCCTTGTATAAAGAGAAATTTTAACGGGTTAGTTGACATTTCATTGTGAAGATGGAACTTATAATGTAAAAGAAGTAGATTACAAAAAATATAAATTAATTTATAAATTTATTAGTGTACATTCATCTACAGAAACATGGACCTCTGTTAGGTAAGCTCTGAGTGTTGAAAACCTAACTGCATCAGATTGAAATTCTTGAGTATCCCTTGATTTGAATAAAACATGGTTTTTTTTGTTAGTTCAGTTGAAGCCAATATCAAACTCTTGGAATTTTTATAAACATTTACCTTAACTTATGATTTTGAAATTCTTAATCATAAATCTGATGTTTAGTGTTCTATAGGCTTAGATTTTCAGTCATATGGTCAGACCTATATAGGTTTAGCTACCCTCTGTTGTTCTCTTGATTTAATCTCCTTTTTACAGAGCATATTCTTGTATTTTTGCTGTGTAGGAAACGGTTCCTTTGGCTCCAGGTCGGGATCTTGATTGGGATGAAGAGATGGCAAAAGCCCAATCACATGACTGTGTTCCTGTTCTTTCAGAACATCCACTGTATATTCTTTACACATCTGGAACAACGGGGTTGCCTAAGGTATTAACTCTCTTCGGAATAAATATCTATAGCAGCAGATTTCCTTTGTGCTCATAAAATTTTATCACTGAGAGAAAATGTTTACGGACTGTACCTTCATAAAGTTACTTTATATCAAATTTTGTGGTTTAGACAGTTACTTAATATTAAATGTTGTAACTAACTCTAAATGTAAAAATATATTCATCTTTTTAATGTCAAATGCTTTGCTTGTATTTCTTTCAAAATCTTTTCAAATACCAGAAATATGCCATTACTTTAGTAAGCTAGTAAAATTGATAAATATTTGACTGAATATCTGAAGGTTTAATAAAATTTTATACAAATATATTCTAAATGGAATATTTTTATTGTTTTAAATTGAGGTATAACTTTCATACGGTATGAAATTGATTTTTGATCTAGGGAAATTTAATTTTTTTACAAATGTAAGTTTGAGAATTGGCCTAGACAGTTTGAACAAAAGACAATTTATCCAGGGTACTGAATTATTTTATTTACAGCACAGAAAATGATGAAGGATTTTTAAATCTGTTTACCATGAGAGGTGTTTTCACAAAGGGAAGTTGAAAGCATCAATATTCATGAATGTGTCAAATGTCAACAAATACCATTTTTGTCTGTTATCTCCAAATAATATTGTTTCTTCATACAACTTCGTAAAAGCTTACGGAATCATCTGCCTTACTCATCCTTATTAGGAGGTTCAGTATTCATTGGATCATCGAATTTGGTGGGGGAAGAGACTTTCATAATCACTTTCATCCTGAGGGCAGTGGCCTCTTTATTACTATTAGATGTTTTGTAGCATCGGAGTTCTGAACACATAATCTTTTAATAATCCTAAAATAATTAATACATTAGATTGGATTTTAAAAAGGAAATTTAAGATGTTCCAAGTAAAACTTGCTGTGAAAAGGAAAATACTTGGTAGGGGAATTTATTGTCTCTGAGGACAGAGAACATGTTTTACTACATTTTGGTCTACCATTGTGCTTTGTATGTAGTTGATGTTCAATAAATTTTTACTGAATGCATAATAAACAGATGCATATACATGAAGATATTTATGTCATTGTAGGATTGAAACTTTATGAAGTTTTTACAGCTCTAGTCATTTGAAAATTAATATTCCTTCATATTGAAGACATTAAGAATTTTTTTTTGTTTAAGCATTCTAAATCATCTGCTGGACACAATTCTCACCCTCCAGTTCTTGCAGTTCTGCATCACAGTGCAGTTCTGCACCAGCCACATGGAGTCCAACCAAACATTTGGCTGTAAAATAAAAGGGGACTCAGCAAAATTATAATCTAATATAAAAGTATCAACATGAGAGCAAATCCTTGACCCTGAAAACATAGTATAATCTAATGAAGTTAAAAACAACAAAAATACTTTAACTCATTAAAAGCCTGTAGGAATCTTATAAAAATGTTTGTACCACCTCAAGACTTTAAATCACTCTGAAATTCACTGTGCCCTGGATTAGGATCTGAATGGGAAGAGTAGAAGAAAAGCTTGTCGGCCATTCAAAGCTGACTCAGCCAGTATAGTACAAATAAAATAAAAAGTAATACACAGTGCATTAATATTGAAAAGTGGTGGTTCCAAATAAGGAAGGATCCTAGCTACTCCAGGTTTTCTCTGGGTCAAGAAGTTCTTTTCTGGATTCCTTTCAGTGCCCAAACTGAAGATCCTTTGATGTTTCTGTCATTCTCATTTTTCTCCTAATGTACCATCCTGAAGATAATCTATTTCAGTAAATTGGAGAGGGCTTTAGTTGTTTGGAAATTTCTCTATTCACATTGAATTTGGCTCAATTCAATGTATGTGTACTGAGTGCTCATTCTGTGCTAGAATAGATAAAACTATGAGTATACCACAGTCCCTTCAGTCTAGTGGGATTACTGTCACCTCTCCCCCAGGGTGACAGAGACACAAAGGATTACTCAAAGCCCATTTCTTCTGAGCAGTGAGAGGCCCTGAAGGGGTTAATTTTCCAGGAACCCTCAAGAGAGAGACATTCCTCAGAAAAATAATGCCAAATATGCCCTATGTATTTATTCTCAGTATTTATTCTCCAGGCCAGAAAGTTACAGAAAAGGAACATAGGTGGTTACAAAAAGAACAGTAAGATAATTGTCATGGCAACACTCATTAGGTTTAGCTGAACCAAGGACATCTGCCCTTTAGAGCCAGCAATTTTGCTGTGTTTCAATTCTTTATCTACAACAGAGACTGGGGAAAGTTTCCTGTCTTTCGCAAGCTTAACATTTCTATGTGTAATTTTAAAAAGTTAGGCTATACATGAAACTACAGGGCCTTGGAAGCTAGGCCCTGTGAAATATATTTGCTTTGTAAATGTTAGTATACTCCACAGATTACAATGCATGTGAACACAGGTAATGCAAGATTGACTGTGATCCTTTTGTTGGGAGGTGGTGATTACCCACAATGGAGGCAAGGAGATTATTTTTCAGGCGTTTAGTGTAGAAATTAAATTAAACTTAACAGGGAGAAATCAGAAGGCTAGGCGTGGGCAGAGGAGGAGACTTCAAACCTGAGAACATAGGAGGGTGATTTTGAATCTTCACTGAAATACAAACACATGAGGATCTTTGGGGGCTGGGGAAACTGGGAGTTATTTTTTTTTAACATATTATGATGTGTCTTGGGGACATTAACATGGAGATGCCTGGTCAATAGTTGGAAGTGTGGCTGTGAGTCCAAAAAGTGTGTAAATCTGGGGTTGGAAATAGACCCTTGTGGGTCATCGGTGTAGAGGGCTGGTGCTTAAATCATGAGAGTGAGTGGTTTTGGAAGGTGAAGTATGCAGAATGGAAAGATAAGGCAATCCTTTCTCAAGGTCCATCAGAAATACTTCCCCCTCTCTTCAAGCGGACTTTGAAATTTCAATTACTTTGAAATTAGGTCTTGCCAGCAAATCTTATTTTTATCTACCTTGCACATATTAGTTTGTATTTACTTATTTTCATAACATTGAATATTCTCATACTTCTTTGAATCTGTTATGACACTAACCTTAAAATCTGACCATGGTAGATCCTCAGAATATTTATTGAATGATTTCTTATTACTCTAGTTAGCCTCTCTGACTCCTTTTTATTCATAAAATTGTCATTTCATTTTTGGTAGGCATAATCAAGATTGATAGTATCTAAAATTTTAATGTTGGGAGCTCCAGAATAGAAGTACAGGAAAGATGAGCACACTTGCATTAATAAAGCATTTAGATATAAATTTCATGTCATTATATAGTTAGTTTTCTCAATCTTTGATCTTCATGAGGAAAAATGATGTTGTGAGCCCATAAAAGTATTCTGCTTGAAAATGCTTGTTTTTCATAGGCACATATAAGACACACATAAGGCAGTCTATTTTTTGGTTAGAATTTGCAGATATATTTAGGGCATATTTGCATCTCTTCATCTGCCTTCCCTGGAGTTGTCAGGTTGCTATATGACAGGTTAATCTGTTAGCTGCTGCAAATATTCCAGCAACCACAGCTGAGCTGCTTAGCATACAGTTCAGTTTTGTTGTGGGCTTCAGTCCTGTTTGGTTTGGGTGCCTATATTCAAGAATGTTCAAAGCGCTACACAATAAAAGAATCCTTCATCTGAATGGCGTGTTTTTATGGGAGCTGGAGATTTAGTGATAGTCATATTTACCTTCTTCCAGTATGATATCATGGAGGGAAGTGATAACCAAAAAAAAAAAAAAAAAAAGAGAGAGAGAACAGGGGGAAAAAGAAACCAAAAGGAAGGGATTGAAAGGAAGGATATGGCCTTTTGTCCTGATGTGCATTTACACAACTTATGTAATTTTTATTCTTACTTGTTAGGTGACTTATTCATATTTCCTGCCCTAAGGAAAAAAATGAAAGGCAAATTAAAAAAGCAGTGAACTTAAAAAAAAAAATCTGTCCTACAATTTTTGCAGTTAAAATGCTGAACTTGCTACACTTTTGCCTCATATCTCATAGTTGTTCAAACCAATAAAAAATTGTGGAGCTGCTAAAGTATCCTCCATAGAGGTAGTTTCAAAGTCATCCAAAAACCTGTAGCAAGATTTTGTGTTTGATGACGTATCCCAGACAGAAACATATTTCTTCTAAGATGATTCACTGTTCTTCAAGTTTCTAAGGTTTCTCCTCAACAAAGAAGAGTATTTTAAAAAATAATTGTATTGGGCCGAACCCGTGGTGCACTCGGGAGAGTGCGGGGCTGGGAGCGCAGCGACGCTCCCGCTGCGGGTTCAAATCCTATATAGGAATGGCCGGTGCGCTCACTGGCTGAGCGCGGTGCGGGCGATACCAAGCCAAGGGTTGCGATCCCCTTACCGGTCACGAAAAAGACAAAATAATAATAATAATAATAATAATAATAATAATAATAATAATAATAATAATAATAATAATAATAATAATAATAATAATAATAATAATAATAATAATAATAATAATAATAATAATAATAATAATAATAATAATAATAATAATAATAATAATAAATTGTATTGTTCACACATGTGTTTATTCCCTAAATTGTTCACTCATTTAGTCAGTCAACAAATGTATTAAATGCTGAAGACACAGAGGCATTCTCCTCACAGCATTAGGTGGTGATGTCAGTGCTCTAATGAGGTTTGCAAGTCCTGGGTGCTATAGAAGACCAGGGAGACATTTAACACAAACAATAGGATGGGGAACAATTTCCCACAAAGAGTGGCACTCTCACAATGTCTTTGCATACTTGTGTGAAGAAGAAGGAGCTAATCAGCTTCAGAAAAAGGGTGGGACTTCTAAAAAGGTGGGAGCTAAGAGAGAAAGGAAGGATAGACGGAAGGAAGGAAGGAAGGAAGGAAGGAAGGAAGGAAGGAAGGAAGGAAGGAAGGAAGGTCGGAAGGAAGGAAGGAAGGAGAACCATTATAATACATTGAATTTTCAGAAGAAGAGAACAGACCTATGGTCACTAGAGGTGGGAAAGGGGGAGGTAGAGGAAGATTAGGGAGATAGTGAATACAAAGAATATTATGATTTGTAGTGATGAGCAAAAAGAGCAGAAAAAATAAAAAAAACTAAAAGAGGGGATGCTGTCTGTAAAGCAACTATCACAACAAAGTTGATGTTGATGTGTTGGGTTTTTTAAAAAGGTAAATCAGAATCATTTCTTTTATTTCTCAACTCTCTGACTCCAGGCATCATTTGGTGATGGATTTCATTTCAAGTACACGATTTATTTCCCATTTTTTTCCTCACTATGTCAGGCTGAGTTAAAAAAAAAATATATACTCATATACATATATACACACACAAACATATACACATAAATATACATATATACATATATAAAACATATACATAAGCACATACATGTCTATAAACAGATAGGTATACATATACACATATATTTACATATGCATGTGTGTATAAATATATTTTTTATGTATGCAAATATGTATATTTCTTTTGTGTAAGACTTTACTCTAGAGTAAATGATAAAGAGGCTCAATTTAGGAAGTATGAAGTTTTGTCACGTACTCCAAACTTTTCTTGCTTTGTATTTTCAGATTTGCTTTTCAGATTTTTATAAATGTGTTTTTTGAAAATAGCACATTTTTAGGATGAAGAATCCCAGGCTCTTAATTTCACCACATGTGTCAGTCTTCCTTTCTCTTCCCTTACAATACCTATTGTTCCAATTGTATTTTTCGTTTTTAAGTTGCTGCAACCAAAATTGCATACGACACTTGATACTGACATGTTTTTCTTTTGCTTTAATGGCCCCATGTATGGTATTTTATGACTTTTCTTGTCTTTAAAAGCAGCTCATTAAGTCGGAAATCATAAAGAACCATCTGTGATCACCCTGTGGTTTCATTCCTAAGTGACTAATAATCACCCTTTAATTTTAGTTGTACAGCTTGAATTTTTAAAATTACATTTACATTATAAGTGGTCAAAAGAAAGATCACCTTTACATTGTCTCCTTTCCCTTTTCTGACATAGAATTCACTTTTATGTCTTTATTTGGGGTACAGAATATTACTCCGAGCTGGGTGTTTTACAAGTTCTCCACAAGACTTTAAGAATTATAACTGATCCTACAAAAACAAAAAACAAAAAACCCAAAACAGTATACAGGCAGGTTAAAGGGCTTTTCTGAGATTACATTAGATCACCTAACGCCTTCATTTTTAAGGTAGGTAGAGTATAACTAAATATAGAAAATAATAACAGCGATCCAAAAGACTAAAATGCAGCATGCATGTGTTTTAGGGGTAAGCATTGGTATTGAATAAATATTTTACCTCATGCTAAACATTTCAAATATACTTTAAAAATCTGCCATTTTTAGTTTCTGATTAATTTTGCTTACTTGGAATATAATTTGTTTTTTTGAGCATGATTTATGTGTTTTCAGAGACTGAACAGGATTTTTCTTTTGCATTTTAATTATCATTGCCTGGAAAATATAATTGCAAACAAGAAACAAGAGATGCTTTATCATCTTTCTTTAGTCACAAATTAATATTTATAATAAGGAAACTTTTTTTAGACCTAATCTTTCCACTTTTTTTTAACTTTCACACTTGCAAAATATCTTCATGGAGAATATGAAACCATGCAGTTCTTTTTTCTACACCATATCAAATAATCAGAAATTTGAAAACTGCACCATCTGAACAAATTGGGAGGCAAGACCAAGCTGCAGATCTAGAGTCTAGATCAATGAATGGTAAAATGATGCTTGACTAAAATTTTTATACTCATTCTTTAAAAAAATAAAAGTGGGTATCAGAGACAAATGAAAAGCAAAAATTATGGATTTCCTGTCTCAGCTCCATCTTAATTGTTTTTAAGGAGAATCTTTGATGTTAACCTCTAATTATTTTGACATTTGCGCCTTTGGGGTAGTATCAGGCACAGAGTAAAATAAAAAGCAAAAATTGCTAGAACTAAGGAAATAACTCTTAATATGATTAAATTTTGACCTTTACAATTTAAATGCTTTTTCATGCATGGTCTCATCTTTAAGTCTCACTTTTTTTGACCAGATGGGTTTAAATATCCTCTAATTTACAGACAAAGTGACATTGGTAAACATCATTTGAAGAAGTACCCAAATGAGAGATAAATAGAAATTTGATAATATTTATTTTAAATTTATCTTCTAGGTTTTACTATTGAATAACTACTCAGTTATGTCCTTCCTAAGCTATATTCCTTTTCATAATTTCCAGTCCATGCATCTTACCTTCTGTACCATACAACCTAAAACTTTACTCAGTTATAATAATATTTAAAATTATTGATAAAAGTGAGCTCTAAATGCAGGTACAGGTAGAGTGGAGAAAAATTCTAAAACATTTAAAAAGTTAAATAATTGCTGAAATTAAGTATCACTGTCTATCATAACATATGGACAGCATATTGTCTATGAAAAAAACTGTACTTTTTGTCTTCTGCACAATGAGTAAAGTGTTTATAAAAAAGTTTATGCAAATTAATATCAAATTTAGCAAACTATTGAGTGATGGGAAAAGACCTTCTCAATAGAACAAACTAATTAGCAAAGGGCATGAAAGGTAGGATAGAATATACTGGGAAAGTAACTGCTCAGTTTACAATGGAAATGTATGTGTGAAACCTACTGGTGGGGCTTAGGATTTCTAGTATTCCCACGGTGATCAAGAGAACCAGCTTCCTGTTAAACATGTCATACAACCTAGAAAGTAGCTCTCAAATGCCAACAAAGCTGCACCTGATATTTGCCAATAGACCAGGTGTTGTTGCCAGTAGATGAAATATGTTCCACAGCTTGATACCTTCATTTTATTAGTGGTATCTGAGGAGAGCAGCAATTTTGTAAAATAACAGAAAGTCAATTTCTTTTTT
>NW_007732214.1:43835-74536 GCF_000696425.1 Galeopterus variegatus | reverse complement strand
TTATTATTTAATTACTTTAAGAAATAGATGTCCTTATGTTAGTCCATATTTTAGGCACACAACTACATTTTACCTTTCTATGCACTTAATTTTAATAGTTTCCATTTTTATTCTGGAAATAGGTCTGAAAATGTAATGTTAATAATGTGTGTTACCATTAGAAAAAAAATTATTGAGTGTGAAATCACAAGTTTTCTTTAGAAGGTCAAGGATATTAAGTAAGAATGAGTTCTACAAATGGCACTGGTGGGGAAAACTTATTCCGTGTTTAATATTGGAGGAGCCAAAGAAATAATGATTCACATATAATTATAAAAACGTCAAAGTAATTTTTAGCTTATAGAATACAAAATTTGTTAAACCAGGAACTTTTAAGTTGGGTAGTATAAAGACAGAGAATCTTTTAATACATCATTTATTGATTTTAACTTCACTTTTTTCTCTCCTTTAGGGTGTGATTAGGCCCACTGGAGGATACGCTGTAATGCTAAACTGGTCAATGTCTTCAATATATGGACTTAAACCTGGAGAGGTAATAATGGTTTTAAATTTACATCACCTGGCATTTATCTGATTAAGATACTCATACATGCATTTTATTATCTTGTTAATTTTTAGGTGTGGTGGGCAGCTTCTGACTTAGGCTGGGTTGTAGGACATTCCTATATCTGTTATGGACCTCTTCTGCATGGGAACACAACCGTTTTATATGAGGTAATACAGTAAGAATAACACTACCTATAGATAATATTGTTTTGAAACTTTTTGAGAAGCTGTCCTGAGTAGGAACAGAAAAATATGATTGGGGCAGAGGACATGTTTATGACTTCTTCCAGTTAAAATTATGATTTCAAAAGAGAGAGGGATATGTAAAAAAAGTAACAGCTAGCTATTTCAATTGTGTTCAAGAACAAAGTCAGTAAAAATAAATTCTGAAAAACATGCAATAAAAAGCTTGATGTTTATCCCTAACAGACTTCTAGAAAGTACTATATTATCAAACTTATACTGATCTTAGGGTCCTAGAAAGAAAATAGTTACTATAAAACAAGCAATGTAGATTCACCTTTTTGTGTTGTTATAAGATTAATGGATTTCCAAAGGCCTGGGATCTCAATTTTAGCTGATATTTTCCATGGTTTCTGACAATAGCTTTGTGTATAAGAGAGAGAAATATAGTCTCATCAAATTTATAGCTGAATAAAAAACTACTTGAAGATTCTAATGCATGTACTAATATCATCCAGGAATAGGGTTTCTGTGTATATATACTGGAAAATTCCCCTGATATGCCTTTTCAATTTATCAATGATTTGTATGAAGACTTAGAAAATATGCCTATCAGATTTGTAGGAGATCAAAAGCTTGCAGGTGTAACAAATATGGTAGTTTGCTAAACTATTACTTAAAATGATCTTGAACTTTAAGGACAAAACTAATAAGATGGGAAAATACAGAAATCTTTACAGTCTTATATTTACACTTTTAAAAATACAGAAATCAATTAGGAAAAAACTTGGGTCCATAACACAAACATAAACTGTTGTAGCATTGCTTTAAAAAATATTCAGTATATGCAATGATATAATCTTTACTCTTCCACATTTGAAAATTTGTGTTCAGTTTAATGGAGAGGATAAAAAAATCATTAATGATAAAAAATCATTAATCATTTTCAGAAAACATCTGAAAGAAGGGAGCTAGGATGAAAATAATGTCATACAAGAAAGAAATGAAGGAATTGGGAATGATTAGTTTAAAAAATAAAATACTTAATATGCATCTATATAGCATATATATGTATATATACAAAAAATTATATATTTTTTGATATGTAAAGAGATGCCACATATAATGTAAGTAGTCTTACAATGCAAAGTTACAGAGAGTTATATTTTGGAAATAATCAGAGATAAATTTAAATCTTCAGTAGTAGAATAGTAAACTTAAATATAAGGCATTCTTTCACATGAAGTGGTCTCTGAACAAGGGATCTGAAGAAGAGAACATTATATGTGGGGTGTGGAGAATAGTGTTAAATGATGTCAAGTTGTTTTACAATTTTAAAGTTTTGCAACTCAGTGAATCTGCAGAAATGAGAGGCTATTCTCTATTTTCATGGAATTCTCCTAATTCCCATTGGTATTTAAAGGCCATTGTTATTCCTGGCTAGTTTTCTGTCTCTGAGAGCATATATATATACACACACATATGTATGTATGTATATCTGAATGACAAAGAAAGTACATCATATCAAAATTCTGGGGACACAGCTAAAGCTGTGCTGAGAGGGAAATTTATAGCACTAAAGGATATTTAAGAAAAGAGAAAAATTCTCAAATCAAGAATCTAAGCTCGCATGTCAAGAACATATGAAGAACAAAATAAACCCCAAACAAACAAAAATAAGGAAATAATAAAGATAAGAGCAGAAATAAGTGAAATTGAAAACAGAATAACATATAAAAATTAATGAAACAAAGGCTGGTTCTTCAAAAAAATAAATAAAATTGACAAATCTCTACAAGTCTAACAAAAAAAAAGAGAGAGAGAGAGAGAAGACCCAAATTACCCATATCACACATGAAATACAAATATCACTAAAGATCCTGTAGACATCAAAAGAATAACAAAATAATATTATGGGGCAACTCCACATACATAAATTTGACAACTTAGATGAAATGAATCAACTTCTCCAAAAACATAAATTACCACAACTCACCAAATGAGAAATAGGTCACTTGAATAGCCTTATTAATATTACAGAAATAAAATGTGTAATTAAAAGACTCCCAGCAAGAAATCTTCAGGCACAGAGAATTTTGCTAGAAAATTCCAGCAGATGTTTAAAGAAGAATCAACACCATTTCTGAACAACTTCTTCCAGAAAGTAGAAGAGGAAGGAATACTTTTCTATTCATTTTATAAAGTTAGTATTGCCCTAACAACAAAACCAGACAGAGACAGAAAAATAAAATACTGCAGACCGATATCCCTTATGAATATAGATACAAAAATCTTGGCTAAATATTAGCAAACAGAATTCAGCAATATATAAAAAGAATTGTACACCATGACCAAGTGGAATTTATTACAGAGATTCAAGGTTGGTTTAATATTTGAAAATCAGCCAATGTAATCTACCATATTAACAGAAGAAGAAAAATCATATAATCATATCCATTGTTACAGGAGATAATTTAATAAATTCAACATTCATTAATAAGAACTCCCAGAAATCTAGGAGTCTATAAAAAAACCTACCACTAACATCCTAGTTAATGATAAAAGACTAAATGCATTTCCCCTATCCTCAGGAACAAGGCAAGGATGGTCATTCCCACCACTCTATTCAGCATGGTTGTGAAAGCTCTAGCCAGCACAATAAGGCAATATAAGGAAACAAAAGGTATACATATCAGAAAAGAAGAAATAAAATTATCTCTATGTGCAGATGGCATGATTACCTGTGTAGATAATTGTAGAAAACACAAAAAAATCCTATAACTAAGAAGTGAGTTCAACCCAGTCTCAGGATATAAGGCAAACATAAAACTATCCATTGTGTTTCTACGTGCCAGACACGAACACACATGTCTAAAAAGGGCAACATGACGGATCCCTGTGGAGCTAGAACTGTTGTGTATCTTGACTGTATCAATATTCTGATTGTGATATCATACCACAGTTTTGCAAGATGTTGCCACGGAAGAAAGCTGGATAATGGGTACACGGTATATCTTTGCATTTTTCTTACCACTGCATGTGAATCTACAATTACCTCATATGAAAAGACTAATTAAAAAATAAAAAACACAAAGCTTTTGAAGAATTTGGTTTCTTAAAGAATATAACTCAAACTCATTTGCATGATCCAAATAATCCATAGTTATCTGCCCCTTTCTAACATTCTCTCTGGTTTCTGGCCTCTGACTTTTCCTTCCCATCCAATACTCCTATCTCCTATCATTCTGGGACTTACATGAACAGAATTCTCCCAGTAATAAAGTTGTTCCTTCTGTTAAAACTCCACTTTACTGGGGCTGGCCCGGTGGCGCACTGGATAAATGCGCCGCTTGGGAAGTGCGGCGGCGCTCCCGCCCGAGGGTTCGGATCCCACATACAGACCGGTTCCCGCTCACTGGCTGAGCGAGGCGCGGGAGCAACACCGAGGGTTGCGATCCCGTTGCCGGTCCCCGGTCCGGTATGGGGGCAACACTGAGGGTTGCGATCTGTTGCTGGACACGGAAAAGACAAAAGACAAAAAAAAAACAAAACGAACAAAAAAAAAACTCCACTTTACTGAACTTGCAATCTTACAAATAAAGTTCTGTGATACTAAATTCTTTGAGGGCAGGGGATGTTTGTCATTTCTGTATCCCTACTGCCTGGCGCAGTGCCTTCCAAGAGGTAGGTAAAATTTGTTTAATGAGTGAACCATTTTTAAGAGTGTTAATTAACAACTTGAGCATTTAAAATGCAGAGAAAAATTTTGCTTGATTGATTAATTAAAATAAAATAAAACTGAACTCAAAAAGAGTCCTGACTTGTCACTAAGCCAGTAAGTAAAAAGAAAAAATTAAACTTTACAAAGTAATTGTCACACTTGTGCTTCTATTTTAGGCTGATTATCAAATTAATATTTAATATTAATTTACTTTAGTATTATTAGTAATATTTTATTTAGGAAACCAAATTCTTCATTAAAATAATAAAATTATCATCCATTCTATAGTGAACAAAACAATTTAGCAGATCATTAATATACACCTTAGAGGATTACCTTTTCTAAGGAGAAATAAAATTCTATACAGCTCAGTGTGATCAAAGTTCTGTTTTTATTCTTAATCAATTATAGCATTTCAAAGCTGTAACATAATATAAAGTAGATAGTGAATTGGTATCCAGAACAATATTTTTTCTCAATGATGAATTCTGATTTAACAAAAATTGATATTCTGAAGTGCTAGGAAACTTGCAGTTCATTATGTGCTAAATCATCTAGAGTACAACATCCAGTTCATAAAATATATCTCTTTTATTGAATGCAAATGATTCATGATATTTTATGAATGAATAAGGAGTTAGTCTTTTTTCTCATCAACAGAACGTTTTATATATTCTGAAATTTCCTGCAAATCTATAACTATATTATGTGTAGAAAACTCAAAAATGGTTATAACTAAGTTGGGTATTCAGTTTCACTTCTATATGCATAAGAGTTAATTGCTTGAAATAATCTGTTTCAACATGAAAATATACAATGGACATTTAAATAAGATTTTCTTTTGTGCCATAAGAAAACATACAGCTGTACATCTGTAGAGTGAAAACATATCAAAAATTCTGTTTTCCTGCTTCGCTGATAATTATCACATTTTTAAACAAATTGGTATTTCTCTCACTGAAACTTGAAAACGAACAACAAAAATCCTTGATCCCTTATTCTCTTGCAGCTACAACATTCTCTCTTCATTTTCTAAGCCTTGTCTGCACTCAATAGCTGCATTTTCTAACCTGGAACTTACTCTGCAGTCTTCTCCAATTAGCCTCTATCATCTTCTTTTCGTAATAACAACTTTCTAAAAAATATCCCCAGTCATCTCCATTTTTCCAAAGGCATTGGGCATTTTCAGTCCTCGTTGTACTGGGCTTCTCACCATTTGGGAGTGTGGACCATTTGCTCTATGTCAATCACTCCCTTCCCTTCTAAGGCACAACACACTCCTGTTTACCTGAGGTTATTCCTCTTCTCATTCCTGCTGCAGGAACTTTGTCCATTTGTTCTCTTTATCTGAAATATATGCCTCTTATCCTTCAGATCTCAGCTCACTTGTCACTTCCTCAGGGAAATCCTCCTTGACCTCTTTTACCAGGTCAAATCCCCTGAGTCTCTCGGAATTTTTCCTGGTGGTTTGTGTCACAGTTGCAGTTTCATATTAGTTTGGAGTCTCCTTTGATATGTTTGTTTTCCCCTCTCTCCTCTAAACTCTGGTGGAAAAGGTCATCTCAGTTTTTGCTCACCATCATTTCTCAGCTCCTAGCCTTATTATTGACACATATTCAGTCCTCAGTAAATATTTAAGTAAATGCCTGAATAAATAGATAGATAGATAGATAGATAGATAGATAGATAGATAGATAGATAGATAGATAGATAGATAGATAGATAGATAGATAGATAGATAGATAGATAGATAGATAGATAGATAGATAGATAGATAGATAGATAGATAGATAGATAGATAGATAGATAGATAGATAGATAGATAGATAGATAGATAGATAGATAGATAGATAGATAGATAGATAGATAGATAGATAGATAGATAGATAGATAGATAGATAGATAGATAGATAGATAGATAGATAGATAGATAGATAGATAGATAGATAGATAGATAGATAGATAGATAGAGATCTTTATAGGTAAAGACTTATTTATAATTTATGATTTATAGGTAAAACTTTTACTCTCAGTAATTTTAATTTTCTGTTTTACCAGGGGACTTCATGAAAAACTTGTGTAAAACAGGCTATATTTTTATAAACAAAGATTATATTTTATTAATTGAATTGAACATATTTAAGGTAAGCAATTCTGGAAGCCAAATTGGACAGACGAGTTAAAATATGGAAATCAATTCTGAATAATTCAGTCCTTATTTTTGAGAGGAAGAAAATAAAAGATATTTATTCAGAAATCTGTTGATGGAGCGCTAGTTCCAACAAACCTAACCTCAGCAACACATGGACAAGGACAAGTATTGGGTATAGTGGTTTTGCCAAAGAGGAGAGATGAAATCAAACAATCTTTTAATGCAAGAGCTTTAATGTAAAAACAAATTTAGTAACTTGGTGTCTATGTACATGCGTGTGTGTATGTTGGCAAATGGTGGTTTTACACAGATTTACTTCCTGCCCTCTCTTTTCTATTTAGTATTTGCCCTCTTTTCCAGCCTATCATTTGCAGAATCAAAACCCAACACTTCTCAAGAGCAAAGAAAACCTCATAGGCACTGCATTCTCAGTTCCTTTGCTGCATATCAGTGCACAAATGTGTCTTGCACACGCAATCCTTTTCATCATTCAGTGAGCCCAGGCTTCCATAGTGGCAGAGGGATGATTAAGCAAGAAATCAGCTTACTGGTCCTTTGCTAAGTTGTTATCCAGATGTAGAATGGAATGTTAGTAGTTACTGTTTGCCTCAAATCCAGTTTAGGATTAAACCATGAACTAATGGGCATGCTTGGTCTTGGTATGGCAAATGCCATCTTTATGTAACAACAACCTTTCTAAATGTCCTCAAGGGATGACAGCTTACTCTCATTTTAAATTTGTATGCATTTCACAAAATTGTACACTTCATAGAAGCAAGCCATTTTAGTAATTCTTTGGTATGCTCACTAGATTAGCCAGGGCAGATAGCCATTTTTTAATAATTCGACAATTAACATTGAAGGTATGTACTAAGATCTGTTTTCTCAGGCAATAAATTGGTTAGGGAAAATAGAGGACTTAAGATTCTGAATTGTGGCATAGGAGCATGGTCACCAGATTGGAAATATTAATATCTGTGTTATTTATCTTGCTTTGCCTTTATCTAACTATATGACCTCGGCAAATGAATTCAAACCCTTTGGGAGTCCATTTTTTCATCATTAAAATGAGAAGGTTGACACATGTTCTCCAAGTTTTCATTTATGTGAATCTTCTTCATGTCAATAATTTTTCTTTTTCTAAAATAAATATATTATTTGGTAACTTGTTTTAATTTTTTAACTCTGCAATTCATGTAAATTTCTTTTCATAGTTAGTGAAGCTGATTTTTTAAATGAAGAAAATTTTTATTTTAAAGTAGTGAAACACTTTTAGTGTTTGAGAGGAAGCATGGTAGTTAAAACTGCATGGCATGATTTCTGACACTTCTAAGTATCATTTTTTTGGCCTCAGAAGTGCTACTTAACTGCTTTCTGACTCAGTTTTCTCATCTAATAAATATCAGTAGTAATAATAACTTTGTTACATTACATTCAATTGGTTAATCCATGAAAAGGTCTTTAGACTAGATCCCAGGATATAATAGTACAATCAAATTCTAGATATTTTATGCTATAGTTATTATTCAAAAATATAAATTTATTCTATGCCAGAGTAGAATTCTGACACACAAACACTAGCCATCCATTCCCTTGAAATCCAGTTATTCTAATGCGTGAATTTTTAGGTACTCCACATGTCTTCTTTCAAAGTCTGTTTGTCCTTACAACACTGAGTCATTAGAGCACTGGAGGCAGCTCTCTTTAGACCCCATTAATTCTCTTCTAAGCATCAAGCGACGGCGTCAGTACACAGGGATGTGCTGATCCTGCTACCACCAACTTTGAAGAATGAGCAGTAGATGTGGAAAAGAACCCAGTGGTCTCTCTCCTCAAGGATCTGTCTATTAAGAGTAGAATTTATAAGTGAAATAAGAGTGGGCTTGAAGGCTTTCATCTGTGAATAGTAGAAAACATTTCAGTTTCACCATTATCCAAACATTTATAAACTTTTACTTCTATTTTTTGATAGGCTCTATCACTACAAGTTTTCATGTTATATGTATGTCTTTGAAAACTTCAGAATATTCAGCTTGATAATCTCTTATTGAATGCTCTTATCTTGAATTCTTAGAAGGAAGAGAGAATTTAGATAACCCTATCTTTTCTTTATAGAATAATTAGTGTGAAAATGAGCTCTTTACTCTCCCATATTTGTACAGAAATCAAATGGTCTACAGTATGTGAAAGTAGTTTCAAAGATTCAAAGAAATATCATTTTGTATGTTTGACAGTATACATGCATATTTTATATATGTGTAATTATGTGTATCTATTATCACTTTATATACAGGGACTAAAACTTTAAGCCATTTTTAAGTATGAAAGTCTCATGTTTGAGAATATTGAGAATGAGAACTACTTCCAAGTTATTTTTTGTATTTAACACTCTGCTAAATCATCCCCAAAGTATCTTCGATGAACATGTCATTTATGTCTGTGCTGCACTGGATCTATAATCTTCATGAAGGCATTCTATGCTGTATTTTCTACACATGAACCTTCTGAATTTGTAGTGCCTCCCAGGCTTCATTTTAACAGTGTAATTGTTACCTGCATTTATGTAGTTATCTTCTCTTTGCATGAATTTTGCATTTTCACTTATGGTAATCTCTTTTCTCTGATTTGTTTATTCCTTCTTCAAGGACAGGGATATGCTACTTCCTTTTAAGACTAGTAGCCATGATGTTGCTAACAAGTAGGCTCAATAGGCAACATCATAGTCCTTTTTTTCCCCCACATGTAATGGAAAATTTTTTTTTTCTTTTTGCAATCTAGTGTTATAGCAGTTTGCTTTTCTGTATGTCTAGGATGAGAAAAATCATGACTCAGCTATTACTCTGATTCAGACTATATAATTTGATCTTCTCAATTGGAAAAGATTATAAAGCTGATGCCAGCGTCTTTTAGATTTCTCACAAGGCTAGTTGTTCAAAGATATTTACTTTTGAGTTTATTGTTCTCTGTATGTGCCTGTGTTTTATGTTGGAGCAAGCAAGTGCAGCTATTGTCATACCTCCATCAACAATATTTATTGGTGCTTACTGTGAGCTCAGTATCATTCTAGAGGCTGATCGGAAAACAGAATAAGTATCAGATATGGTCCTTGTGATAATGGAGCTGACATACTTAAGAAATTTAAATTGATATGAAGAACAGAAAGCAAACAAATCAAGACATTACCTAATTAAGAAGTCTCTTACACTGTGTAGGAGATATGAAAATTTCTTTGTAAACTGCAGCAGCCCATCAGCTATGATAGATACTCTACATTTAATTTTTGTACCTGGCCCACGAGTCTGCCCACTAGTACTTTACGAGAACTTATAAGACTGGTAGACTGGGAGAACTTTCTGGATGAGACACTAATCATCATCATCATCATCATCATCATCATAATAATAATAATAAACAATAGCTATTATTGATTGAGTGTTTGATGATCAGAACTTTTGTTAGCACTTTACATACAAGGCCTTAATTGTAACTACAAACCCATGAGATATTTGAGTCCCCTATTCACAGCTGTAGAAACTAAGAATCGGAGACATTAAGTAACTTTACTAGTGATATTAAGGTGATGAAGCTGAAATTCGAAACAAATTTCTCTGGCTCCAAAGACAGGGATATTGTCATAATCTAGAGAAAGACAGTTGGAAGCTGTTGAGTAGTCCAACATACATGACCAGCACAAAGGTGTCAGTGATTAGGACATTAAGGAGAAGGCAGGATAGTAGGGTGCCAGGTGAATATTGTAAGAGAGAGATGAAAAGGGAATTTTTTGACAGTTGGAAGCTGTTGAGTAGTCCAACATACATGACCAGCACAAAGGTGTCAGTGATTAGAATATTAAGGAGAAGGCAGGATAGTAGGGTGCCAGGTGAATATTGTAAGAGAGAGATGAAAAGGAAATTATTAAAAAAAGCTCTGATGTCTTTGGTTAAGACAAATGATAAAATAGAAGCTTTAAGTGAAGTTCTATAGCATGAGGGACAACCGGTAAAGAGGAAAACAGTACTTTTGGTTTGGGTAATGGTTACACCTCTCACTGTGTAACAGAGATGCAAAAAGATTACTCAAAGCAACATGAATGCAATGAGAAGCCCGAAGGAACTGCACCTCAGCAATTCCTCTGTTAGAAGGAGAAACTGGGTACAGCCCTGAGTTTGTTTTTGGTTCAGTTTTTATTGAAAAGACAAGGAAATTACAGGAAAAGAGCAGATGGCTAATCAATCATAGTAAGAACATAAAGAAATTGGCTATGTAACAATCTTTATCCAAGCATGCATGGTTCAAAATAGTTTAAACAATATACCATCAAAAAGTCATATATTTAAGCTAGGTGACATGCAAAAGGAACAGTAAGACAATCAGTAAACTGCCCAATTTCTTGAGAAACTCAAAGGAACAACTTAAAGCAAAATGTGGAAAAAAAAACTTTAAGCTAGGTGACATGCAAAAGGAACAGTAAGACAATCAGTAAACTGCCCAATTTCTTGATAAACTCAAAGGAACAACTTAAAGCAAAATGTGGAAAAAAAAAACCCATGTACTAACTAATCTAGCAAAACGTCCCTGGAAATCTTAACTCACATATTTTCCCATCATTTAAGCTTGGTTGTATTAAGGGTTATTGCCCTCAGAACAATCCCTGTTTAGTTTCAGTTCTCTTGTTCGCATTAAAGGCTTTAAACCTGTATGAGTTTCCTTCTCACAAAATCTTTCAATGAGCCTATTATATTAACAATCAGTGTATATAATCCTTTACCTAAACGGTAATTAGAAATGATTCGGTGGGCTCTTGCCCCCTAGCTGTAGGCTCTTGCCTTCTATCTGAGGACTTTTGTCCAATGCATGAATTACCTAAAAACCCTATCTAATAATCAAATAGGAATCAAAATTTCTAACCCTCTGCAGGTAATGTTGAGTTTGAAGGTGCTGCTCAGACACCTGTATAATATTGGAAAGCCAGGTTTTAAGCTAAGAAAAACTTTCAGAATTAGAGATTTAGAAGGATTAATAATTATGTTTCTGAAGAGATTAAGATACTCAGATTAAGATTGAGAGCAGAAATTTATGAAGCCCTGGGGCTGAGAAAGAAAAGCTAGGTAAGTTGAGAATGAGGAATTTGGAGAGGCTATAGGAACATCAGAAAAGCAAAGGGTACTGAAGAACAATCAAGATCAGGCTTTTCAGAAGGTGGTGGCTCAACAGTGCCAACTGCTATTGGGAAACATCTGAAAGGACAAGTGAAGAGGGCTTTGGTGATTAGGGTGTCATTAGTCACCTTTATGAGAGCAATGTCACAGGAAGGTTTGTTGTGCTTGTTCTGCTTTTCGTTTTTAACATGGGGTAATTTGAGCATGTTTGAAGGTTGTTTTGGACAAAATATTGGATGGTATGGCAGAACTAAGCTTTGTGCAATCTCAGGTTGAATTGCAGTATACGTATGGAATAGCCACACTTTTCCTGGGCAAAAGTCTGGTAGTGTAATTAAGCAAGAAGCTACTTTAATTTCTCTGCTTACAGCAAAGTCTTACTAATCACTATGAATAAGCAAAACCTTAATTTGTCCCGCTAGTACAGGATAGCAGAATGATTGCATATCGGCATGGAGGAACTCAGAAGTGAAATCAGTCCTGCTAGATGCCATAAGCTGCAAGCTATCCTAGGGATAAATGCTCTCTGTGACTGCTGAAAATGCTAAGTATGTCAGAGTCCCTAATTAACTCAGCACTGAATTTGCAGAATTACCAGTGCCAGTGCTCTGCTTCATGTACCTGACATTCATACTTCTAGAGGTAAGCTTCTTTTTAGTGGGACACATTGACTCTTATCACCTGGATGGAAGCAACGGCTTATTCACTGGGGGGAGGCTTCATAATAAGGCCGAATATGTTCAACTCTCAGAGCTGGGAAGAAGCAGAAGAACCAAACCAAAAGGGATATATCTAGACAGATACATGTACCATCCGAGTTTGTTTTGTGCTGCTATAATATAATACCACAGAGGAGGTAATTCATAAAGAGCAGAAATTTGTTTCTCAAAATTCTGGAGGCTGGGAAGTCCAAGATAAAGGTGTGGCAGGTTCTGTCTCTGATTCTAAGATGGAACCTTATTGCTGCATCCTCCAGAGAGGAGTAACCCTGTGTCCTCATGTGGCAGAAGAGCAGAACAGCAAGATAGAACTCCCACAAGCCCTTCTTATAGTGACATTAATCCATTCATGAGGGCAGAGCCCAAAAGGCACCACCTTCCACAACTGATGCATTGAGAATTAAGTTTCCAACACATAAATTTGGGGGACACACTGGGACCATAGCACACTCGTATCTTGAAAATATATATGGGGGTACTTCAAAAAGTTCACGCAAAAATAGAATTAAAAGACAATATGAATCTTCCCATGAACTTTATATATATTTATGTATAATATGTATGTACGCATGAAAAGATCTTGGAGGTTTAGCTATGAAGGTGTCTTACTATCTTGGGCCTGGAAGCCACAGTATGTTCTTAATTGAAGAAAGGGACGGACTTAAGCCTGAGGAATTGCGACTCTGTGGGACCAACCACAAGAAGATAGTGAAGAGGGACTGTCAAAGTAGCAAGCTGATAGAACGCATTGATTCGAACAATGTGAAAGTGCTGATATTTGACTGGTTTTGATTTACAAAATGGCAATTTCATATGATAAAGTAATAGGAGGAAAAAGTAGATAGGTCGGTTGGGGACCTCAGACTGAGAATATTTGCAGCCCTTTGATAAAAGGGGGTTGAAAGGTTAGTCCTAAGGAGACTTATCTATCCTGTGGAGAAGAAAATAGAAAGATGTTATTATGGTCTGCACATGGCCACCTGCATTCTTGCTTCATCCCAGCTATTTCTCAGAGTCAAAGAGAAAAATCTTTGAAGGTTTAAAGAGAAAATCTTTGCCATAAAGAATTTGGCACAATGAGGTACTTTTACACAATTATTTCTTCTGTATGTGGTCTCCTACAGTTAGATTTCAATGATCAGTATATTTGTTTGTTAATACTTGGACTTATCGAGTTTATTTATAAGAGATGGAAAAAATTATTAATGGCTAGTGTTAAATTCTGGGTTCATCCAATAAAGCAACCAGGCAGGTGAGCTATAAAAAATATCCTTTTCTCAAGTAGTGCCTATCTAAAGATGATATATTAGTTTTAAACCCTGCCTGTAGATTACAATACTTCACCGTTAAAACACAACAATGCCCGGCCCAACTCAAGACCAATTGATTCAGAATCTCTGGGACTGGGGACCAAATAGTCATTCCTTAATAAAGGCAAATGACACACAGTAGCAACTCAACTTTCCAATTTATCTCCTTTGAAGGCAGTCAATCTTTTATGTGCAATAGTTAATTTAGGTATAAGCAATGTCTTTCCTCCTTTTTAAACAAATGATACTGTACAAAAGCATCCCAAGTAGTTCTACTCTGCATATAGGGTTGACAACCACTGGGTTAGTGGAACATTAGAAAGTGATGTGAGTAAGATGAGGAAAGACAGGATGGCAGTACGTCCTTACAGGTGAGGCCAGTGGAACAATGGGAAATCTCTAGCAAGCAAGCAATCAAGGAGGTCAGTCTGATATGAATCAGATCGTATTTATTACAAAGTTTTCAATTTTTATCCATTTATTTATTTATTTATTATTTTTAGATAATTTATTTTACATACATGTAGGTTGCAATGTTGAGTTTCAATAATTTGTGTACAATGTGTGATGGTTAGATCAGGATAGTTGGCTTATTCATTACAAAGTTTTCAATTTTTATCCATTTATTTATTTATTTATTATTTTTAGATAATTTATTATACATACATGTAGGTTGCAATGTTGAGTTTCAATAATTTGTGTACAATGTGTGATGGTTAGATCAGGATAGTTGGCTTATTTCTCATTACAATAAACAATCATTTTTTGTGTCCGTTGAGCAATTCCTCATTAGACCCTCCCTCCCCCCATCCCCTTTTCCACCTCTAGTTTTCTAAAAGTTCATCATATTGCTGTGATTGTTGTTTTTTCTTCCTTTCTCTCTGTCTCTCTTTATTGTTTATTTGTTTATTTATGGATTCAGTTTCTGGTTATGAGTGAGAACATGCAGTATTTCTCTTTCTATACCTGGGTTGTTTCAAGTCTGCTATAATAACACAAAGTCCTAGGTCTGAGGAGGTTAAGGCATAGGACAAGTATCCCATAAGGCTTTATTATTTTTTAATGGTACAAAACAATGTGTTATAGAGAGAAGGACTTTGGGGAAGAAAAAGCTCATTTTTAAAAGAGGTTATATACTCACTTGATTCATATTTTTAAACTTACAAAAGGGTAAACTGAAAATATCACTGTACACTGTTTTCAGCTTTCCAATTTCTCTTCCTTGAAGACAATCTTTTATGTAGAATAGTTAATTCATGATAAGCTATGTCTTTTCCCCTTTTTTTATACAAATGATACTGTACAAATGTTATGCACAGTGATTCTGCATTTTGATTTTTTCCCACTAAATAGTATATCCTGGAGAATTGCTTATGTTTTAACAAGTCTCGAGTTTAAATGTTGTAGGCCCATACAGTCATCCTTTGATAAAGGAAAATGACATACAGTAGGAACCAACAAATGCTCTTGCCAGTTTCATCATTCCTCTGAAATTAACAAGCCAACGCTCTGCGGCACCTGTCTGCTGAAATGAAATTCAGTACTAGTTGATAAGAGATGCTGCTGTCGTTACCTTAGAACCTCAATAGAAACATGCCTTGGATGACATTCTGAAAATCAGTGTTTAAAAAGAGGCCAGATGTACAAGGGTACTTCAAATAATTCATGGAAAATGAAATGAAAAGATAATACAAATTTTTCTATGAACTTTTCAAGGTATGCTTGTACTTCAAAAACCGCAGTTGACTCAAAGATTATGTCAATGTCTGCAAAACCACAAGTAGCCTTAACTTCAAACCTTGTATAAACTGAACCATAGAGTTAATAATAATTAATTTATGCAAATTTTCATTAAATCTTTATTCAAAGATTTAACTCTAGTGATTAAATATATCTTTGTTTTGTTAAATGGTTGTATTTTCCTGTACTGAAAACTTAACTTCAGTAAGAAAGTTGTGAGAAGTTGAGATGTTACCTGGTTTTTAAATCAGGGATGTGTCATCTGTAGTCCATTAATATTAACACCTTGAATCATAAGTGGTAGAGAATTATACATGGAAGTTAATTTTAAGGTATTTCAATAACTCTTGGTTTCTGGGCTTTATAGCATTGTTAGCCACACTATAAATCATATTAGCAGTTGATATTTTACCAATCTTTGATGTTAAAAAATCATGATTTCTAACAGCTTACAGCTTAGAATCTCTGCTTTACCTTTGGAGATATCACTTTCTGCTTCTGATGTCTAAGTAGCAACCAATAATCAGACTTTAGTTTGGGGAAGGGGTTTAAAAAAAAACAAATGGTAATGACATTGATTTGAGTTTGAAGAGTTTCTAAGTTGCTACTTTTTTTTTTTTTTTTTTTTTGTCCTTTTTGTGACCGGTAAGGGGATCGCAACCCTTGGCCTGGTGTCGCCCGCACCGCGCTCAGCCAGTGAGTGCACCGGCCATCCCTATACAGGATCCGAACCTGCGGCGGGAGCACCACTGTGCTCCCAGCACCGCACTCTCCCGAGTGCGCCACAGGGTCGGCCCTAAGTTGCTACGTTTTAGTTGCATTATTGCTTTTGGTGCATATGTTGTTTATTTAAAATCCCTACAATCTTAGAATCTTCTTATTCTTAAATTGAATATCATTTGGGCTATTGCAAGTTCTGGTATCAGTGTCATTTTCTCCAGGGAGCTCAGTATGCTTAGTTTGTTACTGGCTACTTTTAAAAAGCATTGTAAAGAAATTATATTTATCGTGAGTGTGTGTGCTTTTCTGTGTGTGGCATATGCAGGAGGGCAGGGAAGAAGAGTGTTCAATAAAATCAGTAAGCCATTCAGTCACTTTTATGTAGTGTTCATAATGAAAGATGCTTATAGGCTTTGCTTTGGTCTTCTGAAGCTACTAGTGTTAGGTGCTGTGAACGTACAAGTCCTATGATTATTACTGTATGCCTTCCCTTTAATAAATACAAATAGTTTGACGCATCTGCTATGTAATTTTGAATAACATTGTCACACACATGCACATACATACTCTCTCTTACTTAAGAGGCTGTAAGTTCCATTAGAGCAGGACATTCATTACCTGGCTTATTCAAAAAAATTGTTCTCAAGATTTAGAATAGAGTCTAATCCATGGTAGATGCTCAATAAATATTGACTAATTGAACAAATATACCAACACTACCTACTTTATTATTACTTGTACTTGAACAATAGTTTCTGATGAAAGATCTTGTTCTGTGCCACGTTATATTAACTGATGTGGTTACATCATTCAGGACTTAATATCAGCAGGATATTTTGGAAAAGGTAATTTCTTTGATATCATAATTATGTTTTAATTAAATTTGAAATCAAACAGAAGTTCATAAGAAAATAAAGTAAAACATATAAATATTAAAATAGGAAATCTTTTTATTCATAACATCAGATTATCTTCTGGGGATTGGACAATAAGATGCAAAACAACTCAACTTTATTGAATTCTACTAGCTCACAAAGGAACATTGTGATATTTTATGCATCAGTTCCTTATTTTCCTAGTATTAATGTTATGTCATCAATATTTTTATTTTCAATAAATATAATATTGAAGGAAATTTGGTACAGGGTGAGACTTGCAATAGTAGTTATAATTTCATGTTATTTATTAAAAATATGATATAGTTTTTATTAATATTTCTAATACTTTGTCTTTCTTAGTATAATTAAACATAATTAATTGAATACATTTAAATATATCAAATTGTGTCCGTTATGTAGGAAGTCATATTAGTATAGCATTTTCATGATGACACTAATATCACCCTTTAATGATATTAAGTTATATTGTCATTGTCCCCTGACACTGACACTGTAGTGGAATTCAACTTCAACTGGTTATGTAATATCTTTCTTTGTTGGAGGTCAAACTTTTTAAAAATATTATCTCAGAGCTTTTAGCTTATCGATGAAATATTGGCAAAGTGATTTATTCTTATTTAGCTGGCAAGAAAATGGAAGCACAGGGCAAGTCAATTGTATAAGGTCAGTGAACAAATCATTTTTATGTGGGTTAGATCAAGTTTCCCAAGTCACAACCTAGTGCTCAAGGGACTGAATAGTACCTAAGACATTTTGAGGAAATAAAAGTAAAATGTTTACCTTGCTTTGTTAGGAAAAAATAAAGTTATTGATTCATTTCAGAAAGATGTGCTCAAGGCTTCAAAATTTGAGCAAAGTTATGTACATGTGTTGCCAGATTGTGACTAGAAATTTGAATTTGAATTTGAATTCAATTTGAATGAGCTAAAATGTATGAATGGGAATGAAATAAATTGAAGTTAAGTACTTTGAGATAATTATGGTAATAAAGTGAATTTTTAGGTACAACAAATACTTTTTTGTGTGTTAAATAAGCAAGTGAGAAAGCAATAGAATATAAAAAAGGCCTAAAGTATTTATTTTTTTAAAAGAGGAAACATAATTACACTAAAGAAATTAAGGACAACCACTGAAAAATAAAAATTAAAAGTAAATAGTGCCCTATTGAAGATCCAGTTAGAAGTGGATATTGAAGGCCAAGCCCGTGGGAAAAATAAAAATTAAAAGTAAATAGTGCCCTATTGAAGATCCAGTTAGAAGTGGATATTGAGGGCCAAGCCCATGGCGCGGGTTCGGATCCTATGTAGGGATGACCAGTGCACTCACAGTGCTCACTGGCTGAGCGCGGTGCGGCCAGTCTCAAAAAGGACAAAAAAAAAAAAAAAAAGAAGTGGATTTTGAATCTAAATTATTGAACAGCTATGGTCTACCTCATACTTATCATCCACTCTTTATATTATTCTCTGTTTGGGGAGATCTCTGAGTTTCCTACTAGTAAATTCTTTCTTATTTTTATCTTAGTTTAGTGTTTTTTGCGTGTATTTTCCTGAATATAAAATCCTTGAAAGCTCAGGTGGGGGATTTGGTCAGAGAAGTTTAGGAAATGTTATAGACTGTTAGCTATCTTTTGGAAATTCTTGATGTACTTTAACAATTTTATGGCTTCAAGAAATGATCTAAGATAAGAAGCTTGTTTTCTTTTGTTTACCCCAACTTCTACCAAAAGAATTTGATTTTGAAATATGTATATTTTTGCATAAAATATATTCACATTCCAGGCACCTTGCCTTAGAAACATAGGAAAAGGTAGCAGTTATGAGAATGGATTGAAGGATGAGGAGAGATGGCTGGGCCAAGATAGATGTTATGGGTCACTTAGAATTTTTGCAGAGTTATTGACGTATTTCAATAACTTGCTCATTTTCCACTTTGCAGAAACATCAATTTAAAATGCTTTGTGATTTTTTTAATTGTATAGTTTTTCAAAATTGTTTGATTTCTCTGCATGATTTTTCCAATGAGTATGTGTAATGTCATTTTGAGGCAGTGGAAAACATGAATTTTGGATTTTTTTTTTTTAATTCATAGAAGTTACTTTCCTTGGAACTGAAAAGGTCATTGCTCAGGAATCACTATGGTTTCATATTTTTCTCTTTTCTCAAATGTTTTGAGAATTGCTGTTGTCATTTTTAATACTGTATGATGACGAAAAAAATGTGTTAAATGTTAAAAATTCATAACAACCATGCTTCTTCATTTACTGTACCACACAAAACAATATATTTAACTTCTTGGCAAATAGAAGAATGTTTTATGTTTTTAATTTGAGTGTGGTATATGTTTCCTGTTTTTTATCTTCAAAATGTGAGAAAAGAAAAATTCCAATTTTAAAGCTTTTAGAATGCCATAAATGGAGCAGACAGCCTCTCTGATCCTGGGCATTTGCTTTGTTTTATTTATGATAGAATATGGGAATGTTGGAAAACTAAGATCTGTTGAGAACCCCATTTTATTAATAAGGCTGTGTTAAATGTAGAGGCATTGAATTGTCAATGAAATATGAGACATTTTACCCAGTGACATTTTAAATGAATCTCATCATAGGGGAAGCCTGTGGGAACACCAGATGCTGGCGCTTATTTTCGTGTGCTTGCGGAGCATGGAGTAGCTGCCTTGTTTACAGCACCGACTGCAATTAGAGCAATCCGTCAACAGGACCCTGGGGCAGCCTTGGGGAAGCAGTACTCTCTGACAAGGTGAAGTCGGGATGCACAGGGCAAATTACATTAAAAACTGCAATCAGAATGAGTAACTCAACATTATATTTTTTCTATTACTATGATACCTTTATGTGAAGAGAGAAAAGATTCTGAATGTTATTGAGACTGATTCTTGTAAACATAACTTTGAAATATTTGGGATTTTAACTATACTGTAGAGATTTTTAATATATCATGTTCATTTCAGTTCACATCTAACCAAAATATTTCTCTTTTTAAAACTACAATGGTTATATTTTTCTTAAAAAGAAAAATGCTGATTATGACTTAAAATGCATGAATACATATATGTGTACACAAATATAGCATCTGTCTTTTGAAAATAATGATTTAAATGGAGAGAAAATATTATTTAAATTTATGTATACAGATAAAAATGTGAAAATTATAGTCCAAATTTTATTTGTTGAAAGAGTGAAGGAAATTATTTTACTTTTGTTTTGCAATAATGTGCTATGAATAGTTTAGATTTATTTTTGGCTGGTTTATTGACATCCATTCTAGTTTAATGATGTGTATATTCAAAGATAATTATAGCAATTTGTATCTTCACGGCAGTTTCCAACATCAATTCTCATTGAACCTCTTCGAAATAGGTCACTATCTATTATAAACTAAAAAACAACAAAGATTTTGTGGTCTCTTCAAATCAAAAAGTAGGCTTAAATTAAGGCCTTAATTTTAACTTAAATGCCAGAGTATTTGAATTGTATGTTCCTATAGCCCAAAGAAATTAAAATAGATATCATACATTAAACTGCAAATATAAGAAAGAAGCTTTCAATTTAGGTATGGTTAGTAGTTTCACTGGTTTCTTTTTTCTCTTTTTTTATTTTACAAAAAAGTAGATCAGGATTTATAGAAAATTGTATTTATAATATAAAGAATGCACTTATTAAAATAAAAGGGTGTATTTAAAATGTATGTCTTCTATTATAATATTTATTCACCCTCTTTTTGCTCTTTAATTTACAACTAATTTAGATTCCTCCACTTCAGCCCAAAGGAGAGAAAAATAGATTTTGATCAAAACCTCTTAGAATATGTATGTCTACGCACCTTAAGAAAATTCCAGGGATTTTGAAAAAACAGTGGTTGTAGCTCCTGCAGTGTCTCTTTACTGACAAGTGCACCCTGATTGCAGGGCATGAAGTTGTGTGACCAGCAAGCTAAGGTCTCACTTTTGCTGTGTCTTCTTTTCCCATTTGTACATCTGTTTTTAGATGTCATCCTCCAGTGTGAAGGCAGAAACCATTTCTACTTTACCTAGTGTATAAAACATCAAGCAATACCAAATGCTCACTAAATCACTCTTTTCAAACAGAGACATATAGACACAGAGTATGAGATTTTAGTATAAGTGAAATTACAAGAAACTCCCATGATTATGCCCCTTTGTGTCTGGGTAAGCAAGTTATTGAAGATGGTGTGTACATCTGATTTTAACAGATATTTAGGAATGCAGACTCGACAAATACCCTCAAGCTATTCAAATAGCTACTATTAATATATACAAACACTTACTGATTACTTACAATATGCTAGACACAAACAATATAAGTTTCTTATCTCATTTAATCATCAAAGCATCCCTGTTAGAGTAAAGTTAAGACCAGACAGTTTAAAAAACTCTAGAAAAAAAACTAACTCAGGCAGACAGTCTGAGTAGGACCAACATTCTTAACTAAATACCCCAGGTGTATTTTTCCTATAAGAGGTAAATTAAAAAACTAACTTAACTCAGGGATTTTGTCATTCATACGATAAAAGTATATTTTCCTTTTTATATTTTTGGTCTATGTAAATCATACCATTACTGAACTACTTTAATAGATTCTCACTTGTAGACTAAGAGAATGTTAGAAACAGGAAGGATCTCAAACGTATATTTTCCTTTTTATATTTTTGGTCTATGTAAATCATACCATTACTGAACTACTTTAATCGATTCTCACTTGTAGACTAAGAGAATGTTAGAAACAGGAAGGATCTCAAACGTCTTATTATTTTATTTTAAAAGCAAGGAAACTGAGTTTCAAAAAGGTTAAGTATGGATTAGAGACTGAATGAAGATGAAAACTCAAGTCTTCTCATACAACTATACACTTAGTTTTAAATTTATGTTCAAGACATTTTATACTTACTGAGTTGACCTTCACTAGACATCATCATTGTAGGCACATAATGTGCAGAGTTTTTTTTATGTCTTCTTTTACAGATCATTTTAAATGATGAAGTTTTCCTTTAAAATGTGTTGCATATCTCATTAAAAGATTATTTAAAAATAAATAGGAAGGTTTTCCAAAAATTTCACTTCCCCAAATAGATTTATGAGGCTACTCTGTAGTAGGAAGCTAACCAGAACTGTGAATTCATTTTAATGTAGTATCATAGATGACTAGAGTTTGAAAAACTAGTTTAAAAGTCATCTGGTGTAATCATCTCATTTCACAGATGATAAAACTTTGTCACTGAGAGGTGAAATAATATCCCCAGGATTACAAAGCTACTCTGGGCAAAGTTGGAACTAGGCAATATGATTTAGTAAAGATTCTCACTCTGGAGTTACACTTACCAGGTTCAAATGTACCGTTTTGGAGCTATGTGACCTCAGGAAATTTATATTATACCTCTCTGTTCTTCAGGGTTTTTGTCGTTGTTTGGAACATAGGGTGGTAGCAGTATGGGGGTATAATGAAAATCAAAGGGAAGTAATCTAAGCAAGTCATTTGGAATAGTTCTTAACATAGACTGTCTTTATTATTGTTACCTTCTGCTTTCTAATTTACTACTCTTTTTCATTACATCATAGTGACTTACTTCCTCACGGTCTCCTAATTCAATTTTAATCAAGTTAGAAAAATTCAGTGCTGGCACTTCCGTTCAAGATATCATGACAACTAATTCTTTGATGGAGCTCTTCTTTTCCAATTACATAGCAATGAAAGATAATACAAAAGAGAAAAAACAGAGCACCAGAGATAGCTCAAAAATAAGATTAACATTTCTGTGGACTAGAAATGGAATAGATTTACAAAGTGGTGAGGTGGCTGAAAGCAGAGGCTTGCTAGGTATATGAGCAGGCATTGGCAGCATGGTAGGGATTCAGTATTTCCCTGCTTTGACCATGGAATCAGTCAGCTCAGTGCCTGAAGATGGGCTGGGGTGTAACTCTCCCTGTATGAAAGGAGGCTGTCAATAATGGATGTCAGTCATTTTCCAGGACTGTGACTTACGGCAAGATTTGGTCTAGGGGTCTGAATGAGACAGTTCCAGTAACTGGAGACTGAACTATACTGCCCACCTGTCATTGGACCTTGGGGGATACTTATGTCACTGTACCTATTTGACAGAAAGGATGAGCAAAGGAAAGAGAGCCAGAGAAATAAAAATTAAACAAATGCAATTTGTGGTTATGGGTATACAGCTGGTATGAACCTGGCCTCCACATCACGGGCATGAGGGGTGACAATCAGCTTTGTATCTCATGAATACTCATAACCAATAAAAAAAATAAATACACACTTAAAGTTCAGTAGAGAGTGCAAAGAAAAAAAAAAGAAAGAAAAATTAAACAAAGAACCATACTTTCAAAAAGAGCATGAAAAATGAGATTTTAAAACATATGAGGAAATCTAATGCTTTAGCAGTTAGAACAGTTAGTACAGTCAAATCAAACTTGAAAATAGGAATGTTAAGGATAATCAAAGTCCTAAAGTAATAACTTTCACTTAAAATTATTAAAAATGTAATGGCTGTGAACAAATTACTATAAGAAATGCAGTAGATGGTGTAAACTAATTAAATAAAATAAATAGAAGTACATAGTGAAAGAATCTATTAAAAAGTACAAGATAGTATTAAGGAAATTACCCAGAATGCAGTACAGAGATAAAAAAGAGTAAAAAGTCTGAAAGAACAGTTAAGAGACTTGGAGGGAAGAGTAAAAAGATGCAAGTGCATCTAATAGAAATTTCAGAAAAAGAGAAAGGAAGGATTGTTAAAAAAAAAGATAGTTGAAAGCCAATAATTAAGAATATTGCAGGGCCGGCCCGGTGGCGCACTGGAGAGTGCGCCTCTTGGGAGTGCAGCGGCACTCCCGCCGAGGGTTTGGATCCCATGTGGAGACCAGTTCCCGCTCACTGGTTGAGCGCGGTGCGGGTGCAACACCGAGGGTTGAGATCCCGTTACTGGTCAGCAAAAAAGACAAAAAGGAAAAAAAAAAAAAGAATATTGCAAAATTGAAGATGACGTGAGTACCAGATAGAAAGTGCTATCCAAGTACCAAGCAGGTTAAGTCTGAGTAAATTCACTTTGGACACGTCATTTTTAAATTTCAGAACATCAATTAAAGCTATAGAGAAAATCTAATAAACTGCCAAAGAGACTCACCAGAAAATCAAACTGATGCCAAGAGAGGCCAAAAGACAATGGATTAAGATGTTCAAAAGGCTGAGGGAGAATAATTGTCAAACTGAAAGATTTTATTGTGGAATGACTAAATCTAGTTAATTAACATATTCCTTACCTCACATAGTTATCATTTTTTGTCATCAAAACACTTTACATTTGCTCTTTACATTTTTCAAGAATACATTATATTATTAACTATAGTAACCATGTTGTCTAACAGATCTCTTGAATCTATTCCTCCAATCTGACTGAAATTTTGTATCCTTTGAACAACATCTCCCCAACTCATCCTCCCCACAACCACCTCAGTCCTCAGTTACCACCATTGTATTCTGTACTTATATGAGGTCAGCAGCTGAATGGTTTTTGGTTGTTTCCAATTTGAGAGCTGTTACAAAATGCAGCATTAATAGTACATATCTTTTTGGTGTACATACATACATATAATTGTTGAGTGTAATAGCTTGATTACAGAGTATGTCAGACAGTTTTCCAAAATTGTTGCACTAAGTTACACACCCATTTGCAATGTATGATTGTTCTAGAATTTCCCTGTTTTCACCAGAGTGTGATATTGTCAGTTTTCAAAATCTTGACCATTCTGATTGTCATGTGATGATATCACATTATTGTTTAATTAGGGTTATTAATGAGATTGACCACTTTTTCATGTTTTGGCCATTTGAAAATCCTATTTTGTGAAGTCTTTTGCAAATTTTATTTTTTTCTTTCTCATTGATTTGTAGGAGTTTTTCATATATTTTGGATTCAAATCCTTTGTTAACTATATGCATTACAACATTTTTCTCCAATTTGTGGTTTGAATTTCTTTTTCACTATCTTAATGATCACTTTTGATGAAAGGATTTGTCTTATCATTAATATTTCTTTATGGTTGGTGTTTTTTTGCATCCTATTTAAGAACATTTCACCTATTCTAAGGTCAGGAGTTATTCTTTTATGTTATTTTCTCTAATCTTTATTTTACATTTCTAACTTAGAACAATAATCTATCTGGAATTAATTTTTGTATATGACATGAAGTAGGGGGCGAAGATTTATTTTTTCCTTATATATATCCACTTAAACAATTTCATTTATTTCAATGGCCATCCTTTCCCCACTGTTCTGTAGCACCACTTTTGTCATGACGGTGCCCACATATCCTTGGCTTGTTTCTTGCCTATATTTCTGTTCTATTGGCCTATTTGACACACAATCACAGAATCTGCTGGGATTGTGTTTGAGATTACAATTGAATTCATAGACTAATGAAGTGAAAATTGACATGTTAACATGTCTTCCAATTCATGTTTATAGCACATATATTTATTTATTTACAACTTTAATTTCTCTCATTAATGATTTTTCAATTATTGTGTGAAAGTATTACATATATTTTCTTAGATTTATTAAAAGAAGTTTTACGCTATGATCAATGGTTTTATTGTTTACATTTGCCTTTTAATTTTTTGTTATGAAAAAAATATTTATCTACTTTGAGACTGTGGGCGTTGTTATATACCCACAGAATGATTTTTATTTTAGCAGGTGATTTTTTTTTTTCCCTTTTTTACTGACCGGTAACGGGATTGCAACCCTCAGTGTTGCGCCCGTACCGGGGACCGGCAACGGAATCACAACCCTCGGTGTTGTGCCCGCACCACGCTCAGCCAGTGAGCAGGAACCGGTCTCCACATGGGATCCGAACCCTCGGTGGGAGCGCCACCGCGCTCCCAAGTGGCACACTCTCCAGTGCGCCACCGGGCTGGCCCAGCAGGTGATTATCTTAAGAGAAGATCACTGTCATCTAATTAGGAATTTAGCTAATTTGAAGCTAGTCTTTAATGTGGGAGCGCCACCGCGCTCCCAAGTGGCACACTCTCCAGTGTGCCACCGGGCTGGCCCAGCAGGTGATTATCTTAAGAGAAGATCACTATCATCTAATTAGGAATTTAGCTAATTTGAAGCTAGTCTTTAATATTTGAGAAGGCTATTTTTTTTCCCAATTTTCCTCTATCATTAGGGTGTACCTCTTAAGTGTTTCAACTGACCACGTGGGTGTTTTACAGCACCCCTTTTTCCCTTTTTCATTGTGAATTTTGAACTACAACTTTCCTTTCCCAAGAAATTATGATGGCCTAAATGACTGTTGAGTTTCTGAGCCTGTCACCTACACAGTTTTTGTTAGTCTCTCAGCTTTTCAACTACTGTTTGCCAATTGGCCAATGGCTGGAGAGGGAAAAACAGCAAGTCAATATCAGGCCAACTTCCCTATACATTTCTCCTTTGGAGTGTTAATGCCTCAAATGCTCATTGACCTTTTAGTTCTCTGATGCTTTCAAAAGTGCTTCTTTTTAAAAATATTTTTGTCCAGCTTTTCTGATTGTATTTGAGAGATTGTTGGGCAAAAGGCTAGCTGGCCATTGATAAAAGAGGCAAATAAGTGTGTAATATTGACTAGTGTCTTTACATTTTAAAAGTGAATTCTAGTGAGGAGTAAGTAGAAGAAAATAGAATGAAGGAAAATGATGGAGATAACCTTAGAAATACTGATGTCAAAAAATAATGATGATCTGTCATGTGAACCAGGAGTTGATGAGGCATCACTGAAATAATTTATTTTTATTTAGCATCTGTTGGCACAAGTGAAGAGTAATTTTGCTTGTTTAGTAGTTTATGGACCTTGAAAGAAATATTCACTTTAGTTTTCTTCTGTTCCTACTTTATTACCTGGAAATTCTTCAACACATTTGTCTTTATCTTTTTATCCAGTTTTATGTAGCTTACTCCTTATTTTGAACTAAAATTAGTTCAACATTACCATTTTTCTGTTTCATTTTGCTTAATGTTCAGCTTCATCTGAGTCTCAAATAAAATCGTGCTCAATTTTATATAAAATTGGGGAAATGTGAATAGGTCTCATAACTCATTAATTTTTTCTCCTCTCCATTTTTTTCCTGTTCTTTATATTGTATATTATCTTTCCGTTTATGTTTTTAGTATTACAGATTTGAAAACAGTTTCAACTTTCCATGTATTATCATCATCAGAATATTACCCACACATTTAATTAGTCAATAATAATCTAGGACAGCACTCACCGATAAAACTGAGCTCTACAATATGGTAGGCATTAGCCACACGTGACTATCAAACTCCTGAAATGAGATTAATATTACTGAGAAATTGACACTTTAAATTTTCACAATTTTAACTAATTTAAATTTTAAATAGCCCCATGTTTCTAGTAGCTACCATATTGTACAGTGTAGATTTAGAGTACATGTAATTAACTTAGCTAAATTTATTTTCGAGAGAGCCCATATTGCCATGTGGAAATGGTTAATTTTAACTTTAGTCAAATGTGTTTTTTAAACAAAACATATTTAAAAAATTTTCAATATGGAATATTAATGCCTTTGTATTATTAATAAAATAATGTCAAGGTCATTAATAAGAAATCTAACTGTTGAAAATGTTACTAAACCACTAAACTTTTTTAGCCAAGATATGGAACCAAACAAAACATCTATTGAAGGATGACTGGGTAAGGAAAATGTGGTATATATACATACAATGTGGTTTATATAAGGAAAATGTCATATATATATATATATATATATATATATACACACACACACACACACACAGATGTGGTATATATACATACAATGTGGTTTATATAAGGAAAATGTCATATATATATATATATACCCACACACACACACACACACATACACACAATGGACTCAGCAATAAAAAAAATAATGAAATTCCTTCATTTGCAGAAACATGGATGAACTTGGAGAAATTTCCCAAGTGAAATAAGCCAGGCACAAAAAGAGAAATACTGCATGTTCTCACTCATAAGTGGGAGCTAAGAAAAAAAGGAAGAAAGAGAGAAAGAAGGAAGAAAAGAAAGAAAAGAAAGAAAGACAGGAAGGACCACAATAAAATTTTGAACTTTCAGGAGACAACAGTCCTATAGTTACTAGAGGTAGAAAAGGGAGAAGGGGAGGGGGTTAGGAAGTAATTGGGTAAGGGACACAAAGAATAGTCATGATTTGTAATGATGAAGTGCTAATAATATTGATTTGATCATCACATATGTACATAAATACTGATAGTCAACTCTGTACCATATAATTATGTATAATCAATCATGTTTCAATTCAAAAATTTTAAAAAATTGAAAAAATAAAGTCATTTATTCAAGAACAAAAAAAAATTGATAACTCATGCCTAAGATAACTTTAAATTGTAGAATTATAGTAAGATTTTTTTTCAATATTGTTATAATCACAAAAATAGCAAATCCATAGCATAGTTTTATTTACTAAGGGGAATTGGGTGTTAAATAATATTTGATAAAATATTTATCACAAGATTTTAAATTGTTTCACTAGTCATGTCTTATTCCTAAGCTGTTTTTAGGTTTGCCGTGTTTAAATTGGCAGTCTGTAATTGATAAAATAACAATAATTTTTTGGCAGTTTGAAGAATTTCAATACCAAAATAGATTGATAATTTCTAGTGTATTTAGGGAAATGAATCATCTGCATTACTTGGACATTTTTCTAAGTCACTAATAATCTCACAAATTTTCTTCTGCTTTCAGCAAATGATAAATTGATCTTGTGGAAATGGGAGGGATTTCTCATTTTCAGGGAAGCCAGATGTCACTTTTAACCTCCATTATGGAATATCATACCTTTCTATTTTGTTTATAATAGTGTCAGCATGAAGATTGCTGCCATAATGACACTAATGTAATTTCAATCTAGGAAAAAAAAAAAGCAACAGAGTTTCACTGCAAAACCATAGTAATAAATACTAAATTTAAATATATATAATGATGAAAATTTCCATCAGGTAAGAACTCAGTGCTAATGCATCATTTATTATTATAATCAATTAATTAGATTAATTAGATTAATTGTAGTTTATTTGGCCAAGAGAAGATGCATGCTGTGAGAGGCTACTCACCAAAATTACCCAAATGATTTCTTAGCAAGAGCTAGTAATAGGTTTTTTTCTCATATGAAATTTGAAGTTATGCTTCTTTGTCTTTACTAGGACATTTAAATTTTGCCTTTGGTACTTATCATGTTAAAGGGTGGCTCCTAGATAATTTGGATATGTAGATGGGAAATATGTTACTGGGCAACTACTCAATCTTTATTTTTGACAGTGCATTGTATTATTATTTGAAGTCTTATAAATATGCCTGCTTATTGAACCAATATAAATCCTAAATTTTGCAAGGCTGTTGTGGTAACAGCCTATTTATAGAAACATTAAATAGTAAAATGACATTTGTACTCAGACATGCATATGCACACACATCCAAGTCAGAAGAAATTATTGACATAATTGTTTGAGAAGAAGTTGCATATTTAGTATTAAGTTAAAACTTGTGTTTGTCTAGACCAGTATAACAACTTTGTTGCTCCTTCAGAAAGTCACGGCGCACCTCCTCACTGTCTCATATGGTAGCCACATGTAGCTATAGAGCTCCTGAAATGTAGTAAGTCCAAATTGAGACTTAGTATGAAAACAAGACTGGAATATATCTCACTAGTAATTTTTATATTGATTAAAAGTTTAAATAATAATATTGTGGATATATTTGTTTTAATAAAATATATTATTAAAACTAATTTGGCCTCTTTTTACTTTTCTGAATATGGCTATTAGAAAATTTTAAACTACAGGTATTTCTTGCATTTATGGTTCATATTATATTTCAATTGGACCACACAAATCTAAGTAATCCTCAGGGTCTAATTACATAATTCTAAAAAATTAGATATTGTGATAAGATAATTTTATTTCCTGAATCTCTCTCTATTAGCAGATGGTGATTTTTTTTTCTCAGAAAACACGTGGAGCAATAACAGTACATTGAGTGTTTTACACAAATTAACTAAAACCTCTTTTGACACCCTTATGTATAGATAGCCTCATATATAGATGAGAATTACCATAAATAATTTCAGCTGGTAGCACTTCAAGTATAGATGTCATTTATCAGTGACTCATTTATACTCAGAAATTAATTAACATGTGTTTTCAATAGCTTGTCTGCTACCAGGATTTTATGTAGAATAGTTAAACTCTCACCTTTTTTCCATAATTGAGTCCAAATGCATCTTTGGGCCAAGATTATCTATAAAAATTATAGAGGATATTAAAGTAAAGTTGGTAACATGAGAACTTGATAATTCGTTTAATAGCCTGTCTTCTACTGAAGTTCATGCTATCCATTTGTAACACCTTCTCCCCATCTTCAGAGTTCCTCTCAGCGACTTTAGCCAATAAATCATGGACTTCCTCTCTATTCTCCACTGCTATGG
>NW_007732214.1:8784-43563 GCF_000696425.1 Galeopterus variegatus | reverse complement strand
TCAATAGCTTGTCTGCTACCAGGATTTTATGTAGAATAGTTAAACTCTCACCTTTTTTCCATAATTGAGTCCGAATGCATCTTTGGGCCAAGATTATCTATAAAAATTATAGAGGATATTAAAGTAAAGTTGGTAACATGAGAACTTGATAATTCGTTTAATAGCCTGTCTTCTACTGAAGTTCATGCTATCCATTTGTAACACCTTCTCCCCATCTTCAGAGTTCCTCTCAGCGACTTTAGCCAATAAATCATGGACTTCCTCTCTATTCTCCACTGCTATGGTCATTGAGAGATTGTTAATATCTTGATGATGATCTTTCTATAAACACATGCTTATATCCTCCAGCGTCTTCAATGTTAGAGTCTCTTAGTTACTGCAAACACTGTCAACCCTCAGAACAGACACATTTTCAAGATACTTAAGTTTAGATTTGCCCTCTCTTGCATGTCCTCACTCAAGGAGGAGCTAAGAGAGAAAGAAGGAAGGAAAGAAAGACCACAGTGGCGTGTGGGACTTGCAGAGCACAACCCTAGGGTTGCAGGGTGGGGCAGGGGGGAGGGAGAGGTAGGTCAGGGAGAGGTTGGGTGTAGGGCACCGGGGATTACTGAAATTTGTGGTGAGAAGCATGCTTATAGTATTGATCTGATCATCTCATCTTGGGCACAGGTGGTAATGGTCAGCCTGACCCCAATAATATGCATAATCAATTTTTTTAAAATGCCCTTTCTCACAACTATACACTATTTTTCTGACTCTGCCTTTGTTTTCACCTTCTTTAAAATTTTTTCTGTGACTTCTAGTCTCTTACAACATTCTTTTTCCTGGTAGTTCTCTTCAGTCTGGTTATTCCTACTTTTCTCCACACGACTATTGCTTATTGTTTAGTCTGAGTCCCTAGACAGCATTTCCAGCATTGATTTGTCATCTTTTCTTTTCTGTATCACACACAATTTGTAGCTATCCCAGCATAGCCTCCCAGGCTACTGATTGAGTCCAACTGGCTGTTCTTAACTACTTTTACTTTTATGATATGTACTTTGCTTTCATAGCCATTCCAGAATGTTTCTCTTCTCATCACTGTTTCTTTGTCAATTTTAAACTCTTGGAAACCAACATGCCTCTTGTTTTACTTGGAAGAATGAGTCAAACTGGAATAAGTACCTCTGTACTTCATCATTCTGAGCATCTAGAAACTTATATAAAAAAAATCCCACTTATTTTTGTTGGTATGGGGATAAAAAGATGAATGTTTTTAAGAAGCACATAGTTCAGTGTGAGAAATAGATGAGAAACAAATAATTATATAGTGAGATACATGTTTATAGCAAAGAGAGAAGTAGAATGTCCTTGGAGCATAGAGATGGGAATATTTGAATCTCTGTAAATCTACATGTAATGAAAAAATAAATTAAGGGAATAATAAGGTACCTTCTGTGGCAGTTTACATTGATGCGTAGGCAGGTTGTTGATTTTTGTTTTTTTTACTTTGGTGATAATAAATTAACTCTTTATACACATATTCTTTTTTTGACAGCAAGCCATCATGGCACTGAAAATTGAATAAAAATATCCTCTCTCTCAAAAAACCACTAATCAGGTCAAACCAATGCTATTTTTCTATCTCATTCTTTTTATTCTGTGGCATAATGCTCCCTGCAAAAGTTGCTAGTTCTCATTCATCTCTTAGTAACCTTGTATTCCTATTGATAAAAACTTTTCTGACCTACAAGGCCACATGACATTTACTTTTTCGTCAGTTATCTTTCCTAGCTATGTCCTTGAAATTCGGGAAATACATGCAGTAAATCAGAGTAATCTTTACCAGAGGAACTCACAAAAGGGATAAGTACATTATATTTATGAGCATATTGTTGCCTTAGCTTATACGTGTGAGTGTATTTTTGTGTATATCCTTTAGTAAAATAAAGCAATCAAACTTGGAGCTAAAATTAGCAAGGATAATGTCAAGGGGGAAAAGGTTTTTCATCTTTGATCATTAGATGCATATGACAGATGTACTCGTATTACAGAGATCACTCAATTGCTCTTTTCAAAACTGAGAAGCTGTAGCTATGGATCCTATTTAAGAAGCACCTCAGTCCAAAGCTATAATGTGCATCTGGAACATTTGGGCCAAAACAGTGTTTCTCACCATTTCGCAGTATGATCTACTGGAAATAAGGCTCTTTTCCTTCAACATAATTGATGTGGTTACATTCTACAACGTTTAAAAAAGTAAATGAAATTATTTAGATTTATTTTCAAGGAATAATTTGAATTCAATGTCTCTCTTATATGCAGGTTCAAAACATTATTTGTAGCTGGAGAACGATGTGATGTGGAAACACTGGAATGGTCCAAAAAGGTCTTCAAAGTACCCGTCCTAGATCATTGGTGGCAAACTGGTGAGCATTTTCCAACCATGCACATAAATATTGCAGAAATGCTCAAAAAGCTGTAAGGACTGGAGGAAATCCTGAGCTATGACCAGCCGGCACAAACTCAGGATTCAGGTGGTTCTGGTTTCAGTAGAAATTACACAATTCTTTGATTGGACTATTGTTAATGATGTCCTTAATAAGTGACACTGATTCCACCATTTTCTTGGTCCCTAGGTACAAAGCACTAAAGACCTCTTGATCTTCTCTTCTTTGTTTCCTATATTCAGTAAATTACTATATCTCAGATTTTCCTTTGAAATGTCTGTCAGATTCACCCACATTCAGTACTTCCAGTGTCTTTGAGCTGTGGCAGCAGCATTATCACCTGCCTTGGTTTAAAATATCCTCATCACTAACCTCTGTTTTCTCTGATTTCTTATGTACCCTTCACATTTCTCCCAGAGCACTTTTTTAAAGCCCTGGTCCTCTCATAGAATTCTCTGGGGAATCTTGTATTCTATAAAATCTAATCTCTTCTGCCTATCATTCAAGGCAGAAAAATTTATTTTTCTCAAAATAATGGTCTTTATGTATGTAACTTCTTTATTTACTCATTTTATATATTCACTATTTTCCTCCCACTAAGTGATCATTGGGAAACAAATTCTCATATTAAGTGGTTAGAGTCTAAGCTTTGGAACAAACAGGAAAAAATAAAAACCTTTCTACTTCTTCCTGGAGGGATGATGGTGTGTATACGTGAGAGAGGGTAGATTGTCTGGAATCCGTTTTCTTCCTCACTGAGTATAGGAATTTTTTCTTTTGAACCAATAAAAGTAGCTACCAGCTATGAGAGACTTATAACTTTCATATGTATATATTTCAGTTCAGTCCCACTGAGTTCAGTGAATAGGACTAACCCTTTTTTATTAGTGTTTTCAGTAATTCCACCTTCTCAGCACGTGGGTCATAGTATCCAATTTGAATTAAAAAATTAATAAAGTTTCTTTGCCAAAATTAGACCTAATTTTAAAAATTATTTAAAAAATTTTTTTTATGGAAAATCAAGTGACTAAAATTGAAGTTTAGTGTTTGATATTTTAGAACATTCTTAGAAATTATACTTTTTATATTACCTCTTTGAGTATTGCTCTTTGGAAAAAGTGATTTTCTATATCCTTTGGAAAATGGAATATAAAATGAATAATCAGAACAGAAGACACACATTCCTTACATAAGATAAAAATCAGAGTGGAGGTTTCTATTCTTTCTAATTTTATTTACTAAGGGGAAAATACTTATCTAAATTTAGATTTGTAACTATTTAGGAAATACAGAAGCTAAGACTGAATTTGGAGAAAGATCAATGCTATGTGTAGAAATACATAAAAACAAGTAAAGAATTATTGCCTCTGCAATATATTATTGATGTATCCCTGTTGGGAAAATGGAACAGTTTGGTCAGGCTCCCCTGCCTCAGAGCCGGTTCAGGGTGGTTTGGAAACATTGTGTGGGGGGGTGGAGTAAGTGCGCCTGCAAGGCAGCGCCACTTCGGATGGTGTTTTACTGCCATGGGTGACTGCCCTGGGTGGCCATGTTTTTCCAGACCTGCAGCTTCCAGGGACCGTGTGGCTGGTTTATAGACCTGTGTTTATAGACCAAGTTTATAGACCTGTGTGAAGGGGTCTGGTGACCCAGCCTGGTGTGGAGGGGTCTGGTGACCCAGCCTGGTGTGGAGGGGTCTGGTGACCCAGCTTGGCATATGAAGTGTTTGTGACCCAGTCTGGACAATGGGCTTGAGGGGTCTGGGAGCTCCAGACCCAGCCCTAGCTCAACCATCGGCCCAGTCAGTGCAGGATTATCGGCAGGTAAAAGAGCCCCGACAACTAGCGTGATCGTGTAGCTTTACAATTGGCGTCACGAACAGGATTAAGAGCTAGACAATTGGTGTCACAAACAGGCTTAAGAGCTAGAGAATCCCCTATTAGCTAGAAAAGTTTTAACAGTTATTTTCCTGAGTTTAAACTGGAAAATATCTTGTCACCTTTAAGATGGTCTTCTTTACGTGGTCAAAATGAGGTTGCTTCCCTCACAAGTGACCTTACACAAATGCTTGCAGAAGAGTTTTGTTTTTCCCCTTTAAAGGTGTTTATGCTAAAGCTTGTTGAAGGAAACCAACACATTTATAAATAAAATTATGATTATTCTACTTTTTCTTGTAGTTATCTTTGTGCATAATGGCCTGTGGTATATGTAGTTAGTGCACTCAAGCTTACAAAAAAGCTCACTGAAGCCTGTGTGAAGTAAGCACGTGAGGTCCCTGGTGTATACTGAGCTTCATGTGAATTTGCAATTTTTCTTTTAATGTATTGTTCAGAGGAAATTAATAACCACATTATGTCAGTGTGCTGTCACAGTAATCAGGTTGGAATGGGTACTCATTACTGTGGAAAACATAGTGAATTTCTACTAATAGAATGACTGATTCTTTCCACCCCACCCCCATTTGATTTTATGGCATTTTAGTATTTTGTCCAATTAAACTACACAAATACATACATCTGGCTAGGTAGGTAGGTAGCTAGCTTGTAGTTTTCTATCTTATAAAATAGTTTCATCCTAGGTGATGCAGATGTCAGCTACTAACAGAAAATCTAGTTAAAATTTTTATTTATTTGCATTGAAGAAATCAATTTTTTCATTTTCAAAGTTGTATGCTGTGGTGATTGTAAAGTGATGCTGAAGTTTAGTATTTGCTATTGTTATTCTTTCTTAAGATGATATCAGATTAATGTTAAATCACCAGGGGAAAAGGGCAAGTACTTTATGGATTATTATTAACTCTTAGAAAAAGGAAAAAAACCCAGATATTTATAGCACATTTCTAAATTTCCTAATGGTTTAACTATCAAATAGATGATGATTCAATCCCCAAGAGGTATGCTAGTTTGCAACTGAAAATGTTTAAGGGAGGGTTAAGCTTTTAACAAAGAATACTTTTTTAAATTTCAAATTTCACATTTTCTGGAAGGTTCCTCGTTCTTGTTATTGACTTAGAAATTGATATTTTTATACGCTTGCATACTTTTATGAACCTTCCATATATTTGAGAATAACTTATGAATTTGCTGTCTGATTACATTAATAATTGTGCACAAATGAGCTGTTTAGAAACTGTGATGTATAATTTGAAATTAGTAAGGGATATGTTAAGTAACTAAAATGTATGAATAAAAATTGATTGGCTTCTGTGACTTGGGTTGCAAGAAGGTATTCTGCAGGCAATCCATTTGTATTACCATACTGATTTTGTAATCTGAGTGTAATCTGTATTAGCAACAACAGATTTTTAGTGACCAGCATCCTCTTTTGCTACATTAATATTAACACTCTTTGATATCTTATTTAAATAATATCTAAGATTCTAAATTGAGAACTAAAATTTAATCTGTGGAAAATCCGAGAACAAATCAGCACTCCCCACTTCCTCTTAGGAACATTTTAATAAAGAATTGTTTCTGTTCAGCACCACTGAAGCATTAAGCTCTTGCTTTGGTTTATGACAATATAAACATTTCATACTCTCATGGAGGAAATTGGTCTTGCTAAGTTCAGAGAGGGAGGTTGTATCTATTTGATCCATAAATCTGGATAAATGCTAAATCATTGTTATTCACCCGGATGTTTTAATCTTCACAGTTACTTATCTGTGAGATGATGGAAATCATCCAGATTACTGATTGATTTTTTTTTTACTTTCTTTTTTACTCAAAGATAAAGAAACAAATATTTTACAATCAAATTTAAAAAGAGGAAATAAAGGGAATAGATCATTGTTTCATTAAAATTTGGAAACTAATGTGTAAAATGAGCACCAGAACTTCATTACCCTCAGTTGTACCATCTCCAGATAAAGCACTGTGTCGTTGTCCATCATTTTTAGTGCTAAGAGAAGCTTTTCCAGAAATCAGACAGGAAGCACAATTTTAGAAGGAAAGAACTGTCAGTGCAATACATGATGTCCTTTATAGGAATTTTTTTTTTCTTATTTAAGATGACTGTAAAGGAATTCTTTGCCTTATGAGTAAATGATTGAGTACAAAAAAGAAATAGAAAGAATCTTAAATTTCAGAGACTATTAAAACCCAGGCAGAGTAGATCTTATTCCTTTTTGAGATTTCCTTCCTTCCTTCCCTCCCTCCTGTTCTATCTCCCTCCTTTGTTTCTTTCTTCCTTCCTTCTGTCTTTCCCATTTGCTATAAGATATAGTATTATTTAGAAATGTAAGAAAACAACTTGGAGCTCCACCTTTTAATATTATTCAATCCTATTTAGAAATACTTTATTCTTCTACTTGCTATCAGTGAATTAAAGACAATGATAACAAAGCTAAAATACAATGGCTTTTATAAGGTACAATGTGGTAAAGGGTTTAAATCAACAGAATTCATGACTCTTTCCACCAGTTAGCAGATTACTGTCTGTGTAGTTTCCATCAGAAAATGCAGAGCTTATGTTCAAAGTGTTTCAAGTGTCTTTATGTCCAGGTGTAAAGATATAATTAAAATGAGGTAATTACCACCAACTTGAGCAGCACTAGGTGATTTTGTTGTTTGTTTATTTTGTTTCTATCACTTTAATGGAGGAATAAGATTCTTCATAGAATTTTTAAAACCCTAAGGAGGGATTTTAATGAGAAAACAGTAGTCACCTAATGGACTGGGACAGTGGTGATGATCAAAGTTATTGATCTTGCTTTATCTGCCTTGAGCCATCTTTGTGAGTTCTTATATCTTAGAGTAATCAGAGTATTTCTCTCCCTATTTGATTAAACTGCTGCAGTTTTAATTGCAATTTCAGTTCTGAAGTAACTATAGTCTCTGTATAGCCTAAATCCTCTTCCTTTGAGGAGGAATCTGATAATTCTGGATTTTATTAAAATGGACCCAAAGGCTCTAGCAAACTTCAGTCATACCAGTTCTTAAATCAAAACCATTGATCCTAAGGGCACACATATACTAATACCATATTAATAAAATATGTCAAGGCTACTTGACATGATAATCCTTATTTTCGCACAGTTCACCAAGATATACTTCCTGAGAGCATACATCTGGGACAAGAGCTTTAACCACAAAAGTTGGTTAGATTAACCAAATTCAGTCCTTATCTTTAGGTATATCTGGAGAAGATCCATTATCCCAGTGCACTTTTTTAAGACAAAAATACATATTATTTATAAGAATAAAAACCACAAAATAGAGTAACTAATTGCAGTTTGATAACAATTATCCTGAGCAAAGATCTCTATGGGAAATGTTATAGGCACAATTATATCACTGTCTCATTTCTCCTAAGTAAACTAACTGTAAAACACTTAACCAGGATTTGAGGATTTGATAGGTAGATTGTTAAAATCTAAGTCACTTTTTTTTTCCCAATGTTATTCTTTTCCTTTGTTACCTTCAGATTCTCAGACATTCTGCTTTCATGTGTCCACTTTGATATATTTATTGCACAGAGATTCCAATGTCAGTGTGTAATTCTAAGTTTATCCTACAATAGGGAATTTTCTCCATTCCTAGAATTCAGCATTGGAAACTTTATGACTCTTGTTATTTCTTCCTTTTTTTTTTTTTTTTACAATTTATAACTATGTGCTAGAAGTGTGACTTTTGTCCAATTTAAAAATATTTTGCTTATTTTGCTTGTGCCTTGTGCAAAATCTTGCGTACTTTACTGCAAAATACATTCTTAGGACTAAGGCATAAAGGGCTCTATATGGCTGGCATGACAGTAAGGAAAGTGTCTTCTTGGTGACTTTATCTTGAGGACTCTATCTTTAATTATTTAAAGGCCTCTTTTCTGTGGCCAATGTCACTAGAACATGTTCCTTTGGCTAAAGATCTGGGGGCAAAATATTTCCATGTATAATCAAATGTTCCCTTCTAGTGTTTGCTTCTAGATTTTACTTAATAATTTGAGTCTATCAAATGTGGGCTATGGTGATAGGGTGCTTTTAAAGAACATGCTTATATTTTCAAAGAAAATGGATTGAACTTTGTAAAATGCACATTGTGGAACTGAAAGGGCTAGGTTGGACTGGACTGGCAATGCCATTGCCCATGAACTGGTTTGTCCAGAAAATACCCTAGGCTACCTTCGTGTAGCAGAATACAGTCTTTCAGTAATATAAATGAACCACTACTGTCTGATGCATGTTTGTTTTTCACTATTTAATGGTTTCAAATAAATTCACCTTTTTTTTCTCATTCATAGAAAATATATTTTAGATAGTTTAGCATGAGAAGTTGTGATTGGAAAAAACAGTTACATAGACAGTGTCATCTCAGCAGTGTGCAGCTCAAGATGCTGTGACAGTATCCATCTGGTGAGAGAGAAAAAAAGTCCTGATGTCATCATTGTTGCCTGGCAACAGCATTTTTTTCTCATTTAGAATGGTCTTCATTAGTTTAAAGTAGGTGATTTTTACTGATAATTTGAGAAACAGGAGCTTAGAGGTAAGCTATGTGAATTTAGTTTATGGAAGGAGTAATCTTTTGTGAAATGTAAGGCATGCTTGATAAGGTTTTCTCTTTTTGAAAGTGAATAACTGTTTACAAACTGTGAAGCCTTCTGGAAATGAATTCCTAAGCCCAACAGCAGTCATTGAATCAGACATTTTTTATCTTCATAGCATTATAATGTAGAAAGTACATCAAGTGATTTTTTTCAAATATGATTACATGAATTAGTTTGGAAATGTATAATTGTTTTTTAGAACCACTATTTGGGCTCATTATTATATTAGTGATAATGTTTTGACAACAGACTAAACACTAGAAAATTGATTAATAGTATAAAGTTGGTTTGCTCTTTGAAATATCATCTATTCTAATTCCCCCGCCCCTGACAAGGACCACGTTTAATCCACCGTAGAAAGGTTTAAATATGTCATGTTTATACAGATTTTCACAAGGAGAGTTTCTAAACCTTCTCTTGACAAACCTTACTATCTGGAAATTTGATTTCCCTGTTTCATGTAAACCCCCGCGCTGCGACCCATTGGCCCCACAAAATAGTTACTAATTCCTCTTTTGCTGTCAATTTTAATTTGGAAAACAGCAGGTGACTATTCTCCTTGGGAAACAGTGTGGGCAGTGAAAGGTAATATGGAATCCTAATAAGACTACTTTTAAATCCTAGTCCAGCCACATACTCTGTAGCCATGGGCAAGTCATTGATCTTCTGCTCCTGAGTTGTCTCACAAGTTTATAGAAAGCTTTAAATAAAGTGAAATATGTAGAAACAACCTAGTAGATAGAGTTCTTGGTCTATAGTCAGCCCTCAATAAATATTATGTTTCTTTTCCTTTCCTTTCCATGAATAACCCTTCATGAATGTAAAGGCCATTTTTAGCATCCTGGCCTGTAGATAATCTAGATGCAAGAAAACTTAGAAAATAAGAGCTCTACTTATACATGAAAAAAAGTAACCATAAAGAATTTAATTTCCTTGAGCTAACTGGCTAGCATTAAAACCAGAACTCTCATTGTTTTGTGCTGTCCAGAGTCTTCTCTTCATGCATTTTATCTCATGCTTTCATCAGTTCAGCATTTCTTATCAAATTGAACTGCAGGTTATTGAATTGAACTGCAGGGCTTCTCTATTGAGTTACCCACAGTTAGAGGTAGTGTGTCAGTAAGGGAGTAGGATAAGACCAATGTGTCCCAGTTAGAATTAATGGTATGCTTCTAGTACAAATAGTTAGGTTGCTTTGAATTAAGTATTTTAAACTGCAATCGAACCATCTCCTAAACACAAAGATTAAATTGATTTTCTTTCACTGGTGTACACCTCACTGTTTCTGCTTTCTTTCTGCTACCACCATTCAAGTTATTTATAGCTCACTGTATAGATTCAGAGGTGGAGAGGATAGTTTCTCTACAAATTGCCTCTAAGCCCATCATGATGCTGTGATTAATATGAGTCAGCAGTGATAGGCTGGTGCATTGATTTATTTCTAGGACTTCCACTCTCAGCATGGGCTACCAACTTCTAAATCCACATTGCTTAAATGTAGTGTTTCTAGAATCACAGTAGGGGCAGAATGATAAATTGCCACATGCATCAGGAGCTCTCATTTACAGAGCTGGATTTGTAAATTCGCCACCATATTTTTCATGCTACCCCTCGCTCACATCTACTCTTTCTGTGTTATCTTTCATTTGTAAGCCAAAACCCTGGGGGTTAACCTGGACTTCTCCATCTTGGTCTTTCCCCATATCCAGACAATCACTAAGACCTTTTGATTCTGAGCATAACTGAAGTTCAGTATTACCTCCCACTGCCGCACACCTGCACCAGACCACAAACATCTAACTCATTTATTGCTCTGGGTTGGGATCATCAGTTTAGTGCTCCAGTTTGCAACTGAAGAGATTTTTGTGTAATGCAATTCTGAGCAAATTGCCTCTGCTAAACCCCCTGTGTCTCCCTTTGTTCCTGGAATAATATCCAAATTTCTTGACATGGAATAGAAGGTACTTCATTATCTGACTGTACTCACCTCTTTTGTTTTGCCTTTCCTCATCTCTCTCAGTCAACCTGCCACCTCCAAGCTTTGCTCGCTGAATAAATTGGAGTTCTGTGAAGGTCTAACTTCTGAACCATTACACATACTGATATTTCTATTTGGCATGTCTTTCCACCCTTAACACTGCCTTCCCCTGAAAAGAAATGCCTTTCAGTGAGTAGAATATATTCAGTAAATACTTATTGAAGGACTGACCTCTAGTATCATTCTTAGAATAAGAAAAGATTGTAATAGAATTATAACAGTAACATATAGTTTTTCTGTTCCCAAAGTCCTCTATTTCTCCTTCTCTGTGGTTCATTTTGGGATTGCATTCTGTGACTTACTATTTACTTTTTAAGAGTGTTGATCTTAATAATGGAAAATGGGGCCCAAAATCATGTCAGAAGTATGTATTTACTAGTCAGCCAATGTTTCCTGAGCACAAAATGTCAGGAACTGGACAGTTTGGTCCTGCTGATACAAATGACTCAGGAAAAAGAACTTGATTTCATACAAGCTAAGAGAATGTCTTCATACACAATTCTTTTTGATAATTGCAGTAAGTCTTTTAAAAAAGATTTTGTCATATTTTTAATGGCAAGTGTTCCATCTATCTATTTCTATATAAAAAAATTTACTCAAAACCCAGCACTTAAAATACCCATATCTCATGATTTTGTGGATCATAGGCAGAAATCAGCCAGGGATTCTAGTGCTTCACATATTGTTGATTAAAACATTTCAGACAGTAATTAATGGTGAATGGACTAGAATGGAGGGTTCTGGAAGGCTTTGCTCTCATGCCTGGGGATTATTGGAAGGCTGGACTCAACTATGATGGTTGACTGAAATGCCTGCACATAGCATTTTTAGCTTGGCTGACTCAGAGTAGTGGTTCATATATCTTACATGGTGGCTCAAGGGTTCTAGAGACAGTGCATGAAGATTCTTAAGGCCTGTTCCTGGACACTGACATAGCATCACTTCCGCTGTCAGTCAAAGCAATCAAAAAGCCATCCAAATTAAGAAGATGGCACATGGAACCTACTTCTCGATAGGAGAAGTGTCGAAGAATTTCAGCCATCTTTAATCCACCACTGTGGGTAAATTTCAACGTTGTGGATATAGCCTTTAGACTCATCAACATAACTTCCCTATTTCTAAGCATTTGAAATAGCTTCTGTTAATATTTTACTATGTATCTTGCCAAGATATATATTTGTGCTCAATGTATATTATTTACCCCCCAAAATGAATCATCATATTCATTCTGTTTTATAACTTTTTCCTAAACAATATTTTGTGAAAATTATTTCCTATTAGTGGACATTCTTCTGTAGTGTTCAAATGGCCTTGCATTACTCCTCAATATGGAATCATTTCTATTTTTGGATTATCTAAACTCTAATATAAACAATACTGTGATAAACATTCTCGTTGCTATATATGTGTGAACACCCACAAATATTTTCTTATATATAACTCTGAAAGTGGAAAAACAAGGTTAAAAAGTGTGTGCATTTTTAAGGATCTCTTATAAGAATTGCCAAATTGCCTTTCAGAAAGGTTGTATCAATTTATATATACATTAACACATATAATCAAGGCGATTATTTTTGGTTTGTGTGAGCCATCTACCCACACAATCTGTCTCCCATCTACCACCTGTCTGTGCCAAATCTTGTGAAATCTCATGTGAATTGGTTCCTGATATTCAGGAAGCCACAGGAATCTATTAGTCAATTATTCTAATACAGCTTTTGTCTGCCTCTTCATTTCCTCCCACACATCTCCCTTGAAGCCCAAATAAAATAATCCTGGACATAGAACATAAATGGGGTGCAAATATTTAAACAAATTACATTTGCATTGTTATGATTCATTAAATTTTTGCTTAAAAGTCCTCATGAGTTTACATCACCACTCAGACAAAAGCTTGAGGTTTTACCATGGCTTTAAAGTACTCTTAACATGATCTGTCTTCTCTCTAGCTCTCTGAACTTATTTTCTGTTAATGCTTTTCTTATTCATTCTGCCTCCCTCCCATTGGCCTCACTCAAACACCCTATGAATAAATCTACCTCAGGACCTTTGCATTTGAGATTTCATCCCCTACATTCTTTTCCTTAGATATCTATGTGTCACATGTCTTCACTTCTTTCAGATGTTTACTGAAATGTCACCTTCTCAGCGAGGTCTTTCCTGCTCAGCCAATGTAATGTCACATGTCTTCACTTCTTTCAGATGTTTACTGAAATGTCACCTTCTCAGCGAGGTCTTTCCTGCTCAGCCAATGTAAAATTGCAACCCCTCCCCAAGACATTTCCTACCCTATCTATGCTTTCTTTCCTTAGCACTTATCATTCTTCAATATACAATATATTTTACTTATGTATATTGTTCATTGTTTCCCCAACTAGAATGTGAGCCACTTTTGTTTATTGCTATATCCCTGGCTCTAACAACAGCATTTAGCACATAATAGCTGCTCAATAAATATGTGCTAAAAAGATTTGTACACCACTACTTCCATTTGCAAGTATGAGAGACTGGGCTTACTCCCTGTCACAAGGATTTTTCTTTCTCTAATGAGACATAGTCTTGGTGTTTTCTACTCCCTTCTCATCCTCTTCGACATGAGAACCTCAGAAGTGGTATATTTATCTATTCCATTCTTCTCCTTCTTTGGAAGAACTATGTGAGCTGGATTATTTGTCTTTTTGCTGTGATGTTGTTTGAATTCCTTATGTATTCTGTATATTAGCCCCTTGTCTGATGTGTGGTTTGCAAACTTTCTCCCATTCTGTAGGTTGTCTCTTCACTTTGTTGATTGTATCTGTTGGGAAAATAGAATAATTTAATCAGGTGCCCCTTGCTTTAGATCTGGTTGGGGGTGGTGTGGTGCATTCTTTGTAACCAAGTTGTGTGTAGGTGGAGTTAGGGTGTATGTGCATTGCTGCCACTTGGCTGGCATTTACTGCCTCAGGTGTCCACCCTGCACAGCCATGCTCTCAAGCCTATGGCTCCAAGGACCTTTTTGCCAGTTACCTAGCTCATAGACCTGCATGTGAAGGGTCTGGTGACCCAGCCAGGTGTGTGAGGGGTTGGGTGACCCAGCCTGGCATGTGAAGGGTTTGTGTCCCAGACTGGACAATGGGCTTGAGGGGTCAGTGAGTGCCAGACCCAACCCTAGCTTGATGTGTCCTTTGCTAGGTAGAAGGCTATTTAGTTTGATGTAGTCCCGTTTGTCTGTTTTGCTTTAGTTGTCTGTGCCTTTGTGGTCTTGTTCAGAAAAGTGCTGCCACCTCCCATTTCATGTAGTGTTTCACCTATGTTTTCTTCTAGTAGTTCCATAGTTTTGGGTCTTAAATTTAGATCCTTAATCCATTTTGAATTGATTTTCATGTATGGTGTGAGATAGGAGTCTAGTTTCAGTCATCTGCATATGGATATCCAGTTTTCCCAGCACCATTATAGAAGAGGCTGTCTTTTTCCCAGTGTATATTTTTATATCTTTGTCGAAAGTCAGTTGGTTACAGATGCAACAGTTTATTTCTAGGCTTTCTATTGTGTTCCATTGCTTAATTTGTCTGTTTTTATGCAAATATCATGCTGTTTGGATTACTATAGCTTTATAGTATATTTCAAAGTTAGGTAGTGTGATGTCTCCAACTTTGTTCTTTTTATGATTGCTTTGGCTATATGGAGTCTCTTGTGGTTCCATGCAAATTTTTAGGTTTTTTTTTCTATTTCTATGAAGAATGTCCTTGGTATTTTGATAAGGATTGCATTGAGTCTGTAGATCACTTTTGATTATATATGGACATTTTGATGGTATTAATTCTTCCAAATTGTGAACAGGGGATATATTTTTCTTTATTTATGTCTTCTTCAATTTTTTCCACCAAAGTTTTATACTATTCATTGTAGAGGTCATTCACCTCCTTAGTTGAATTTACTCCTTGGTATTTTATCTTTTTGGTAGCTATTGTAAATGGGATTACTTTCTTGATTTCTTCTTCGGATATTTTGTTGTTGGTGTACAGGAACACTATTAATTTTTGAGTGTTGATTTTTTCTCCTACCACTTTAGTAAATTCATTTATTAGTTCTAGTATTTTTTTGGTGGTGTCTTGGGGTTTTTTATGTATATGATCAGGTCATCTGCAAAAAGAGATAGTTTGATTTCCTCCTGTTCAGTTTGGATGCCCTTTATTGCTTTCTCTGGCCTTATTGTGCTGGCTAGAACTTTCAGGACTATGTCAAGTGATAGTGGGGAAAGTGGACATCCTTATCTTAGAGGAAAAGGCCTTCAATTTTTGTCCATTAGGTATGATATTAGCTGTGGGTTTGTCTCTATTAGCTTCTAATGCAGGCTGAGTATAAATGTATCATTGTAACATTCTTCACACCCTTTAATTCCCTACCATCTTCTTCCTGGCTATCTCTTATCTAAAGAAATTGTGCTGGTGATTTGCTGTACATTTTGTATTTCTAAAGCTAAGGTCTCTGTTAAGATTTTTCCGAATGAAGCATTCAATTCTCTTCTTCAAAGAGAATGTGCTGGTTTATTCAATCACAACATGACATCTGGATTTCCTGTCTCTCCAGATAACTGTTAGCCAGTTAATTATAGCCTGGGTAGTGTGAAGCAGATGTTTATGGAACATCTTTGAAATGGGGCTCTGGTAGTCTTTAGGATTTCAGTTAAAGACTGCAGCATGCCTGGGGCTTTCCCAAACCAGAAGCTTATTCTGTGCATGGACCAGCTTGACAGCCAGGGTGTTTATGTGGTCTGTGTGCATGGACTTGTGCACACACGTGTGTATGTTTGTGTTGTAGATAGATCAGTCAGTCTTTGGGCCCTGGGATGTTCAGAGGTACAAAGAGAGGAAATCAAAGTGTTTTTGACAAGTGTTATGGTGGTTCTCATCCCACTTTGCCCTAACTATAACTCACCATACTTTGAGTCTTAGAAACTGCTATTTTGTCTGATTATATCTTCAGCAATAGTTCTTTTTCTAATCCCCTTGATGAATATCGACATAAGTTCAATGGGATACTTGAATTAATGTCCAAAATATAAACTTATATCATCTACTCTAAGTAATCTGAATAGATAATCCTTTTTAATGCTTTTGAAATTCAAACTAATTATATAGAAAAATATGCTTTTCATCATTGTCTCATTAACTGTAACAAAACAGGTGCAAGTTAAAAGATTATAAATAAGTAATCACTATACAAAGAAGCTTAAGAATCTCAGGATGTATTAAACTTACTTTAGACAGAGAATACTGACAGTGCTTTGCCAGTCCTTTCTTGCATTTTTATTTAACATTAGGTTTTAGTCTCACTTTCTCTTTCCACACTCTCCTCTTGGTGGGATAGGATGGACAGAGTGCCGACGTCTTTTTTAAGAATCCACACTGAGAAGGGATCGATTATGGTGCAGTTACAGTTTTGTTGTGGTGGTTTTTGCTTGTTTTTCTTTTAGGCGGCAGGTACTAGAGCCATTGGTAGGTACATTTATGGTTCTAGAGCCATTTGCTGACAAGTTGTAGAGGCCTTGTGGAGTTGCGAAGCACTGCAGAGAGTTTGTACTCCAGATGATTGGAGTGCCTCCATTGAGGAACTGAACCTGATAAGAAGTACTTTTAAAATCAATTTACTATAGCAGTGGCTTTCCATGAGGATGGGGGAAGGAACAGAAGCATCTTGAAGGGAGTGTTTCCTTTCCTAGTGTGTCCTAGTAGCTTCTGTTTCGTTTGTCATCTTATTCATTCTGCATACCTTTCTTTAGGCAGCTCACTCTGCAAGCTTGCTTCCTGTCTTCATCCCCACGCTTCTCTCTCCCATCAGTTTTGAAGGACGGCTGAGGTGTGCACCTAGACATTTTTAAAAAGACAAAGGGGAAATGCTGTTAATCCTTCTGAGCATGTGGATTTTGTCCCATGCTTTAATTGTTCTGTAAGGAAAACAGGCAGGAGCAGTGCACAGGGATGGCATGCCATTTCATAAAATACATTTCTACTTTTTGTCATGATATGAAAATATTTGAAAACTCTTTGTTAGACATCAGCAATGTCTGCTCTGCTTGCTTGCTGGTTATCCTCAGTGATGACCATATGGCTTAGCTTCTTAAGCACTGGACTGTGACTTAGAAACCATTTTAATGTTCAAAATTCCATCTTCTGTTATTGATGCCAGCTGAGCCACCACCCATAAAATGTGATTAATAAACTGAACTACACGGAGAGGTAAAGAACAGTAATAAATCCTTCTCATCATTCTAAAATTATACAAATGTACAATAAATTATGGTAAAGACCATGGTAAAAGGAATACATTCTGAGTACTTAGGTAGATGGGTATTTTTAATTTTTCAGATTATTTTGGATATGAATGGCTTGGCAATTAATTCCTAGGGTTTATGCATGTGTATGTTTGTGTGTATAATATTAAGCCAGTAATTCCCAAATTTTCACTGTCAATATCCTCTAACCCTTCCCCTCCATACATATATGAGTTCATCTCACATTTAGAAAATTCTGTTAACTCCAAACTTATATTTATCAATAATAACAAATGCATCTCTCCATAAAAATAATCACTTTCAGAACTTATAGTTATCAGGTAATATCTGCTATTATTCTGGCTGATACAACCTAAGAAAAAGAAAACAGATTTAACATTTTTGTTAAACAATGCAGGCTAATTATTAATAAGTTCATGGTCTTGGTGGAATAGTCAGCATAGTGTAGACATCTTCCTTCCTATGTTTTGGGGCTTCTGGAAGTCCATGAACAACAGAGTGGGAACAACTTGATAAAGTATTGGTAAATTCAGTTTTAGATGCAGGGTCTCTAGGCAAGCGTGTTCTTAGAAAATTCGAGCATGACATTATTCATATATTTAAAAAAATCTTTTAGTTAATTATTTCAGAAATAAGCTACAAATAAGAGAAATATTTTGCACACAACTGTAATTTACAATGATAAACAAAATAGGCGAATCAAGTGAAAGCATCTTTTCTAGTGATCTTTTAGCTTTTAATGTGTGTTATAAAACCTTCATGGTTACATAATTTGCCATTCTTTATGCCTGCTGATCCACAACTGGAACTCTAGAACAGCCTTTCTTTTCTTTAGAAGAAACATTACTGTATGAATTATTCTAAATATGTATCTTTAAGTTTTAAAGCTATAGATGTGTTATAAATTTCTGGATTTTTTTTTTCTTTTGTGAAATCTTGGTTACAGTCTTTTGTTCATTTAAAAATTATTATTTATAATAAGCAGATTGTTATTATAAATCATAATTTTTCTTTATGCCCTTTATTTCATTTTTAAATATTACAGTTGCAGTATTCATCTATTTCTAATGCAATTAAATTATATGACAAAATAGGGTGTGGTAGTTTGTGCATGCGCTGAAGAAACATCATGATCCCAGGTTGAAACATTAAATGATAAGTAACATTTATTTCTCCAGAAACTGGATCCCCAATTACAGCGTCGTGCATTGGAATAGGTGATTCTAAAACACCTCCACCCGGGCAAGCAGGAAAAAGTGTTCCAGGATACAATGGTAAGAAATGGCTCTGATTATTTGACTAATGCTGTGTTCATAAATTTGGTATTTTACTGCATCTAGCATGTATCATATTGCATGAAGCATACTAGGTGCTTAATAAGTATTTGATTGAGAAAGTGCCTTGTATTAAAAAATAAATGACTTAATTTTTGCTGTCAAAAGTAAGGTTGTGGACCTTCAGGGACATGTTCTAAACAGCTCTAATACCAAAAAAATATGTAATTTGAAATGTATATTAAGAATATGGGTTTGAAATTACTATGTATGAAATACCTGGCAGGTGCCCAAACTTTAGACTGCATTATTCTGATTAATACTGAAGTATATTTAATTCAAAGAGATTATTACCATCTTAAAGATGATTAAGCTGATGCCCAGAGAGACAAATAACTTTCCTAAGGTAACACAGCTAGTTAGATCCTGCAAACCACTGTGAGTTTTGTTTGTTTGTCTCTTTCTTTCTTTGCTTGCTCTCAATACAAAAGCTGCAATTTCTTCCATTACATATGCTACTTTTTAATTTAGGAGAGATGACAAGGCTTTTGAGCCTTCTTGGCTAAAAATAAACACAAAGAGTAAGAGTTCTAAAGGGAAACATATTTGTGATGCTGGCTTTATGTGACAAAGAGATAAAATATCCTTTGAATATTTCTTTTTAAAATTATGGTAGTGATTATAGTAGTTAAATAATTTCCTTTGGACTCCACTCCTCAGCTGTATGCCTTATACAAGTCGTCTAACTTTTCGAACATTCAGTTTTCTTATTTCTAAATAGAATAATAATTTTATATGCTTTCTAGGGCTGCTGTGTTTTGATGTTACCCAATGAAATATTAACACAGTGCTTACTAGTAGAAAGACTGAATTAAATCTTAGCTAATAGTGCTACTGATATTTCAAAAAGCCAGAGGGACTGATGATTTAGATTCACAGACTCATTTCACAGACAAGGAATATGAGGCACAGAGGTTATGTAATTTGTATAAGGTCACACAATTTAACTTAATAGATTTATGAGGAAAACCCAGCTTTGGGGGACAAAATATGATACCTAATGTATGTTTTCTATTAGCATATAAATTATAAAACTTAGAGATTTATCTTTTACTTCCCTAACATAAAAATATTGTAATTTCCTTTTTGGACAATGACTAGTTAAAAAAAACCATGAATCATTTGGTTTAAGTTAGTAGATATATTCATAAAAAGACACTTCAGATTTTTTATTCAGGGCAGAAATAGATATTCTGTGAAATCAGTGACTTCTGAAGCCATGGAAAGGTGAACCTAGATTTACTGAAATACTCCATTTGAACAGTTCTGTCACCTCTGCTTCTTTTATCAGAAAAATTTTTGTGTTGAGACATTTTTAGGGGTTGCTGATTGTGAGAGATGTTAAACACATTTCCCTTTTAGTATTTCAGTACCATTTTTAAATACAGCTGTAAGGAAGAGTTAAGCTTGGTTGCCTCATGGAACTTCAATACAGAAGTTTCTCACTGGTTTGCAGACAGCACAGGTTAAATATTTATAATCAGGGAACCAGTGACTTTATGACTGATGATTTTATGTTTTGTGGTTATTCAGAGATCAAAAGCATAATGTAATATTCGATATTATAATAAGAAAGCAGGATCCTTTTGAGAAAGGAAAGAAAACGCTTTTTGTATGAAAAATATTCAGTATAACACTTAATTTTATTCATTGAGTATCTTATGCAAGCTTGTCACTTTATATTCCTTTTTTTTTCCCCCAAGTAACTCTTGTATCAACACTATGAGAAAAGAATTTCTCCTATTTTATATATAGGGAAACCAAAGTGGTAATAGACCATGCCCAGGGACACAGAGTAATTTGGCTACTGTACTGGGATTTGGGGACAGAAAGATGAATTAGGCATGGCTTCCACCTTTAAGGAACTCACAATCTAGTGAGATACAGATATTCACACCTCTACTAATTGAATGTCAAAATAGAGTTTGAAAACAAATTGCTCCAGGAACACAAAAAAGAAAGCTATTAATTTTTGGTGGGACGGACGATGTCCTTCTCTTCTCATAGCTACTTACAATAGAATTTCCTGGATTAATGAAGCCACATAAAGAATCTATCACAGCTTAGAAGATAATGATTTATCTTCATATTCAGTTTGCAGTAAGGGTTACCAAATGTGGATACCAGCTTTAATCTCCTAAACTCTTTCAGGATTTTTTTCAGGATGTCACATAAAGCATCTGGATAATATTTGGGAAGATGAAATTGACCTAATTTAAAGTTTATAAGTGGGTATTATGCCTTAAATCAGAATAAGAGGCTCTCTATGCCTTTAAATGCTTTATTTTTTTGCCTACAGTATTTTTTGGTTTATTTTAAAACATTATTTCCTTTAGTTTCTAGAAAGCTGAAAATATTTTTAAAGTTTTTGATAGACTAGACAGATATATTAAATGAACATAAACATAGATCATAAATTTTTCTTCAGAATCTCCCTTAAAGAGATTTTGATCTATGTTTAGAAAAATTTATGATCTATGTTTATATTTGAAAAATGATGTCTTTAAGGGAGATTCTGAAGAAAAATTTATGATCTTGTTAGAAATCAAATGAGCATGCCCTTTATATTTTTTGTATGATATTTTAGTTATTTGTATATGTTCATGGTCTCACCGGAATTGAAAGATTTTTAAGGTAGAGTTTTGGGGGTTAAAAACAGAAAATGTGGAAAATGTTTAAGCATTAAGGTTATGCATTTTTATTAAAATTTACATTTATTTATATTTTACTTTGTAGTTATGGTTTTGGATGACAACATGCAAAAACTGAAGGCTCGGTGTTTAGGAAATATTGTGGTGAAGTAAGCAAAACTTTTAATACTGCTATTTAAAGAGCAAAAATTGGAATATAATATTTTTTTAAATGGAGTGATTGTAGTGATAATATATGGAGGAGTTTGCAGAATGAGCTTTTGTGTTGCTCAGGAATTGTGCTAACTCTATTGTGATTTAAACATAGAAGCCCCATGAAGTACAACAAATGTAGATACAATTTTTAAAAAGATAAATTTGCATCTTTTTAAATAACTTTTTTCTGATTATACAAGTAATGTATAGATAATAAAAGTAACTTGTATACAACAACCATAAACAAGTAAATAAAGTTTCTGAACTTTTACTCCTCGCAATATATTGTTAATTTTGTAATATATGTGACTTTCCACTTTTTGACAAGCATTTTACATTGTTGAATCAGTTCAGTATATTTTTGTGTATTTCTGTTTTCCCTTAAACCTGTCTCAGAAGCATTTTCAATTTTTACTCTGTTTCTTAATGCAGGCCTCTTAGTCTTTTTTGAATTTTTAGGATTATAATTACTACTGTATTGAATACCTTTTTGGTTTTATCTTTTCTTCTTTTCTGATAATTGATATAGTAATGAATAGATTCCTAAAAGTATAATTACTGTGTCAAATAGTAGCATATTATAAAGTTCCTGACTTATGAAATACCACAATACCTTGTTAACATTTTTTATCACTGTTCACTTAAAAGAGCTAAAATTTGAAGTAAAAATATTTACATTTGCTTCAATTAAATCATTACTTTAAAATGGTATGTTAGTGGAAGCTGAAATGGAAGTTTATTGAGAGGCACATAATTTGTGACATTTTAATAATTGATTCAGGTTTAGTGCCTCTGGTTAGCATGATATTGGAATCTTTGCTGATGTGGTTTAAGTCATAAAATTTGCCAGAATGAACTGCTATAAAGAACATTGTATGTGAGGGCTTAGAAAAGACTGGTTTTCTCATATATTTCTGTTAGAACTCAAAAGAACTACTATTTCTTGGCATTTTCAAATTGGTATAAGATTGTCTCCCATTAATAATGTATTATAAATTCTATGAAAATTACTTGAAAAGCACTAGTAAAAAAAGAACATATTTCTTTATCTAGAGATATTTTAACTTCACAAAAAGCTGATAGAGGGATAGACATTATGATACAATTCTTCACATACTTGTATGCATCACTGTTAACACTAACCCGTTTGTTAAAGTTTCAACAAGATGGAAAAGTTAAATATTAAATATGTCATTTGTATTTATATTTATCTGAATCAGAATCCATATTAACATAGAGCTGGTTGAAATTTGATTTGTTTGGGGAAAAACAGTGGGGGTAGCGGAGTGGGTTTGCTAGAGAAATTAATAATATGAACACAATTATGGGTGGATATTTAGCTTGCTTAGGGAATCACATGATTTTGGAGAGCTTTAAAAGCACTAGAGGAGCACACATTTTTATATAACCTCCTAACTGTGTGAGTCATCTATTTCATAAAGCAACTCTTGCAAGATCTCAGAGGTGGCATTTGATGCCAGCACAGTTTTTAAACCCCTCATGGATCCTGTCACTCTAATTATGGATGCTTCATCCCACATCCACTCAGAGATAATAAAATACAGCAGTACTCCACATAAACTATAATTTTTTCTAATAGCCATTATTTCAAGTACACGAAAGTAACACAACTATTGCCTTTAAGCATTCTATGTTTCAGATTGTCACCAATTCAGGATGACTTTCTACCCTCTGTATTCCTAAGCAGGGAATTTTATTGTACAGATCTGTGGTTATTAAATTTCATTATAAATTATTTAAGGATGCAATATGTTATAATAGGCCATGGAATTTGATTCTTCTCTTAGGTTGATGGTGAAACTAGATACTTGAAAATATTATATTTATTATTGTTTTAGAATGGTAAGGTAGAAATAATCAGAAAAAAAAGGTTACCACCAAAAGAACTGACCTCCCTTTTAATAGAACAGCTCCTGAAACCATTTTTCAAGAGCTCATTTTTATCTATGAGAGCAAGGGTTTCCTTTTGACACTTGCATCGCCAGTAGCCATTCTCTAACTCATCAATGTGAAAATTATTCTTGCTTCCCGATGGCTGCCTGCAGTATGTGCAGGATGTTTTCATATTTAACGTCAATCAGTAAGACTTGTTTATGCATTTTCATATTTAGAAATAGTGATATAAGGAGACAAAAAAGCAAACAAACAAACAAAACCCAAAACACTCTTGGTCCATTTAGATTTTTCCACCTCCTTTGTTGTGGCATTCTGGAAATCACTGCTTTGCTCTCCTGGGGACTAGAAGGTGGACATTTTAGTGATTCCTAAACTACTGTAGGGCCTAGGATATAGTAAACAGGAAACTAGCAGTTTTAGTGTTTTGATAGACTACTTGCAGCCATAGAATTTATTTTTCTAGTATAAGAGAAAACTTCGTGTCCACATGGATGTAAGAAAATTCTTTTGATTTTGAAGCCTACTCCAGGCAGATAATTTAGGGGAAAAGTTATGGTATCTGAATTGCTATGAATACAAAATGCTCATGAATATTAGAAGGCACTCTTATAATTGCATCCAGAGCTCCAAGGTGCAGAAATAAAACTATGAGTCAGTAATTTCTAGGCAACAGGGAGCAGGGCATGAAAAAAAATTTTAAATGCATTTGCCATCCTTAGTACCACAGTGCTCATTGTTATTAAAGCCATAGGTCTCTGGCTCTTTCTCTCTGAAGGGCATATATTTTCTCTGACCAGATCTTTTTTTGGTATTGGAAGGGTAGTTTGTCCACCCCATGCTGTGTTCCACTGACCTGTGCCCTACAGTCAGCAGGGTGTTCAAGGTAGCTGTATGGAATTGTCCAAGTGGCTTTTAATTTAGCACCTACCAATTTCTCATTCTCCAGATATGAACTCTTGGCACTTAATGATGTTTGTTCACATCTTTACAGCTTCCCAGGAGTAATTCATTCACTGTGCTGCCATCTAGGAAAAGGGTCAGAATAGCTTTCTTTTCATCAGGGTGTCGTTTGAGTAAAACGAAGGATGTCACATAATTATAATCCTGTTCCTTTACAAATCCCACATACAGATTTTAGTATGATCTTTTATTAGCCTTATAACAACACTGTGAGGTAGTCAATGGGACAGATATTATCCTCATTTTAGTCATGAGAAACTAAGTATCATTAGTAGTTAAACAGCTAGAACTCACATTATTACCCAGTCTTTTGTCTGCCCACAGAGAAAGAAATGATGGCCTAGTCAGTCTCTTCTGGGGAGCTAAAAAGTAACTTCATATAAAAATCTCAAGTAAAGCCTAAGGACCCTTTAGTAAATACTGGGTACAAAGTTGGGATTTAACTCCAGAATTTTCTAGGGAACAGGAATTATGTCTTCAATTTATTTCTTTTACCAAGGGGATTCCTGATAAAGGAGTGAATACAGACCATCCCTTATCTGGGAGAGAAGGCACTTAAGAATTTCCCATTTCAGACTGGTCAGGCATACGTTACCCTAGGACAAGGGGCATGCTCTTTCTGCCTTAGCTATTTAAGATTTCTCAGCATTCTGATGCCTCCCTCTCACATGGGTATCACTGCTGTCTTAGTTATTCCTCTTTCCCCTGCAGATTAGTCTCTTAGGAAAGGACATTCTGTAAGAGGAACTCCAGATTCACAATTGGAGGAATAGTCACAAAATTCCCTTTTGCACTTCACTTGGAAGAGGTGGGAAAGGTATCGTAGGGTGGTAGCATTTGATTTTAAATTTGAGGATGAGAATAGGCCTTAACCAGCACATTTTTATATCTTTCCCTTCCTTCTGTCAGTCCAATGCATTTTTATAGTATTGCAAGTACAGAAAAAGTGTTCTTTTTCTGTAACTTCAGAAAATGAGCCCCAGTGCACCCACTAAAGAAGAACTGTACTTAATATAGGATAATCCTTAGAATAGCAGTAAGGCAAAAAGTGTTAATTTGGAATACTGCAAAAAAAATTCTTCTCCAGCTCATATACACCTAACTTCTGTCTGGATCTTTTTGCTTCTCTTCTCAAGTTTTCTAAAATTTATATATATATATATATATATATATATATATAAACGTTTATAGATATCTATTGTGTATATATATATATGTATATATACATAAATATATATACAATAGATACATATATATAATTTATGTATATATATAGAGATAAATATATATAAACGTTTATATATCTATCTATCTATATATATATACATAAATTATACACCTAATTTGTATTTCTATTTGTATTATACACCTAATTTCCAATTCTGCAAACTTTCTTCTTTTCTGCTTTTCTTTAGGAACATTATATGGCTTATTCCAAGGTTCCTTCTTTAGATATCGTTTGTAATATTCGGATAACATCATCTGAATTTTTAAAGATGCCACACCTTGTTAGTGGGGAACAGAAAACATTTCCCTATTTCATCCTATTAATTACCAATTACAAACTACAATCTTGATTTTCAGCCTAATTTCAGTTATTTTAGAAGGTGCTCTAAAGGTTTTTTCCCACTTATTTCAAAAATAACTTGGGACAATCGCACATGCTATTTCAGCAGTTCCACACCTTGAGTAGGGATAAAAACTTCTCTTCCAAGAGCTCTTGGCAATGCAGGGCTTAACCACCTGCTATAAAACTTTCCTGACAAACATCCTGAATATTTACATTTTGACATCATTTCATTAACTAAATGGAGTAGACACCATTCACAACAGTCTTTCTCCCTATTTGCATTCTAAAAATACTAAAGTTCTCGTAGTTCACAATATGCCAACATCTGCGTGCATCTGAGAACGTGGTTTATATCTTTGTATTATTAATACTGAAGAATGACTGAGGAATACCAAGCACTGAGCAAATACCGACTGAACAAAGAAAACGAATGCATGTGTTCATACGTGAATGAATGAACATCTTCGTTGTCTCTCCCCTGGCCGCTTCCACTGAAATCTTCCCCATCCTGTATCAGCCTGCCTCTCTGTGTGAAACCACTGATTTATATCTCTCCTTCCAGTCACCCGCAAATATTTAAAAAGTATAGTCCAACCTTACGGCCTCTACTTACTTCCTGTTTGCTCCTTAATCACTTCAGCTCCCTGAAATGTTAATCCTGAAGATATTTGTAATACCTTGATTACTGTGTTCCATGACTACTGTTGAATCCACTCTCAAACAAAATTTGTACTTCATTTGACCTTTTTGAAGACTCAGTTATTATTAAAACTCTACTCTAGTGGCTCCTATGATACTACTTTCTCTAGCTTCTTGTACATCTCTTATTTTCTTTTTCTTTTCATTCAATTGTCTTCTTTCCTTGATCCTTCTTTGACACTAATGTTTGGCCTTGGTTTTCTTCTTCCTCTTCCATATCCTCTCCCTGAATCATCGTACTGATTTCTAACATGTCTTTAATTACCTAGCTGCATATGATGAGCATATCTGTATATCCACCCAGGCCCATCTCCTTTCTGATTTTCAGACATGTTTTTATTGACATCTTATTTGATTGCTCCACCTATGATGCCACAGGTTCTTAAAAATTGCCACCTAAACCAAATTCTCTATCTTCTCTATAGTTCTCCAAACCCTAGTGTGGCACCTCTCTGAAAAATATTGCTTTTACTACGTTGTATACTTTGTGTTGGCATCAGCATTGGTTTAGACTAGGAACTTTAGAGTCGGCTTTGATTATTCTCTTTTCTTCATCCCTCATATTTGATTTCCATCCTCTTACTGTGGTTTCTAGTTAACTAATCCATCACAACACCTTTATTATTCTTCCTAAAACAAAGATCTGACTATATACTTTCCTTCTTTTAAAAAACTTTGGTAACTTAGCATTATCACGTGCCTATTGAACTATTCAGGGTTCTCCAGAGAAATGGAACTGATAGGATGTCTATATACATATATATATATAGAGAGAAATTTATTTTAAGGAATTGGATCATGCATTTGTGGAGACTGGCTAGTACAGAATCTGTAAGGTAAGCTGGCAGGTTGAAGACCCAAAGAAGGGTTGCAGTTTGAGTCTGAGGGCAGAATTCCCTCTTCCTCTAGGAAAGTCAGTCTTTTATTCTGTTAAGACTTTAAACTGATTGGATGACAACCACTCACATTATGGAGGGTAATCTGCTTTATTCTAAGTCTACTGGCTTAAATGTAAATTTCATATAAAAATACCTGCACAGAAACATCTAGAATAATGTTTGACCAAATATCTGGGTATCATGTTCTAGGCAAGTGGATACATGAAATTAACCATCACACCTATTCATGATGTTTAGGGCTATGTAAAATTTGGCGTTTGCTCCAGTTCCTATTTATTCCTTTGTTCACACAGTTCATACACATCCTTCCACCCCCCACACACATCTTATATGTGGGTTAGATTAAACAGACATATGTACTTGTGTACATCTTATTCAGTTCATTTTTTCCAGCTCTTATTTCTGTACCTTACATATTTTAAGAAATCAGCATATATTTGTTGATTAACTGGCTGAATGGGAAGGGTTTAGGAATGTTGGTCACACAACATGAAGTGCCTTTGTTTACTGTTCCTTTCTCAGCTTCGTGAATTTGTTCTTCATGATCCAAATCATAGACCACCTACTATATGTCAAATTCTCTAAGCTCCCTACCTTCTCATGATATTTCCTCTTGTATAAGAAGTCTGTCACACATTGCATATTTTGGGTTCTTTGTTACATGTTCCTGCAGGATGATTAAAATGATTCTAGCACCTGTTTTTCTCCTTTCAATATTCTGGGAGCCTATCTTCCTCTTTTTCCTCCTTTACTTCCTCCTACACTTCTCACCTGTTTTTTAATTCTCTTCATTACCATTTCTCTACCACCATATGGCATATTTAAAGGCAATTACCTCTTTAGTCCAAAAGAAACAAGCTAGGCACATGATGTCTCTCCCTAAGGATGGCTTTAATCCTGGAGAAAAAAAAAAGGGCTGAGATTTTCTATTTCTAATGATTCAATTTAAGGGTGCTTTAAAGCACGCTTAGGATGACCTATTTTTATCACTGAGTGCATTTCAAGTTGATACTCTATTTCCATTGTACAGAGGTTTTAATGTTTGGTGGTTGCATGAAAGTCAAAGACTTTCTCCTCAGAAACGCATAATAGATACCTACATATAACTAAATTTTACATTTAATTTCAGGGGGTTCAGAAATTTATCAGCCTTGTTCATGCACCTCATATAAAAATCACTTGGTATATTTTTCTTAATTCCCAGGATCTATGAGTATATACAAAGTTATGCAGACATTTCTTGCTGTAATGAAAGATGGTATAAATATCTGTACTGTCTTTGTTCTTCAGAAAATTTATTCAGGCATTTAAAGCTTTGTGCAACAGCTGAGAAAGCCTGTGTCCTTAATGCTTTTTTTTTTTTCTGGTGGATAGCTACCTGTACTTTTAATCCTGTAGCCTTCCATAAGAATGTACTCCATCACAAATTACTAGCACCATGTCTTTCTCAGGAAGCAAGAGAAAACACAGGTTATAAGGGCATCTCCTCTTAAAAACAGAGGTTGCAAACCTAAGTGACTTCTGGAAAGTGTAAGATTTTCTCTTTCTTTCTGGTAATACTCATTATAAAATGCTAAACTTTTGGTTCCGTCTACACACATTGAATCAGATACATATAGGCCACCAGGAAAATCAAATCATGTTCAATACAGCAAGTACTAAATCATTTGGATTATTATTGTAAGAACTTAGGAGTCTATACTGTGAAGAGGCAATATGTGAATGCCGATGAGCTAAAATCTTTGATTTGCGGTAAAGTGAGAGAAACGCTTAGCAATATGCACTTTGATATGCATAGTTCTCTTTACTGGCATATTATCTGATTAAATATTTAGATCAGTGTTCCTATGTATCAGCAATCAGGTGGAACTAAGAAACAGCTGTTCCAGTTGTACCTGGCATGTGCATTCTAATTTGCTCCAGTACCCACCACTCTCTATTGTCCTCATTCCAGCACAAATGTCAGTTGCCACATTCTCTCAGAGTGACCTTTTATATTTCTTCTAGTATAGTAGACAGATATTCTCTAATACCCATGTGTCTGTCAAAAAACAGTACCATGAAAGACAGATAGGACTATATATCATGGCATACTTCTTGGGAGCAACTAAAAATTATCTCTTATTTAATGGGCAAGCAGAATGCATCTCCATCACATTTATTATTGTTTATTTCACATATAATCTGCTTCATTCGTTAATGTTATTACCCCTTTTGGACCACTTTGGAATTTAATTTGCCACTTCTTCTTAGTGCCTTCTTTACCTCTTTACCTTTAGAATCCTGAAAATATTGATAAATTGATTTTTAGTAGTTGTCATATTCATATATTATTTCAATGCTTAATAATGGAATTTACACTTTTTGTAAAATATTAACAATTAAACTAATGAAGTAAAATTATATATATACATATATATGTGTGTGTGATTTAGAAGGATTAACATAGTAAAGTCCATTATAAAAGCCTGACAGGATTATCTGCTTCAGCCTGCTGTCCTCATACAGATTTAGTAATGAACAGCAATAACAACACACCAGCATTTTTTTTTTTTTACAGATTACAAAATGCTTCGTGTGCATTTTATGTAATTACATGAGGTCAAGAAATACTGATGTAGCAGCACATTTTCTCCATCTTAAGAAAAAAAAGAACCTAGCCAATGAGAAGGTCTCACCAGGGTCATTACTGGGAGGTTAAACATGGCAGAAATGGGCAATATCAGCTGGGCTGCCCAAAGAGGTATCCATAGCTGCTCCCAGCTGTAGCAGCATTTTCTGCCTGACAGAATGAGAGAATAAAATCTGGTGCTAATACAGTCTAATATGAGGGTGGCCATCTGACCACCCTGCTTCCCTCTCACCCTGAAAACATGGCTTGCAAGGAGAGTGTGTGATGTTCCCTCATGTGGGCAGTAGCCCTCTCTGGTTTATGTTCAATTTTTTCAGAATCAGAACTGTGAAGGCACCATTCTGCTTTGTAAGTACTTTTTCATTGTGCAAGTATTAGAAAACAGGTTTCTGAAAGTCTTTAAGTTTTACAGTATCTGAATTTGCAAACTAGAATTTCTGCATCAAGGAAACAATCTGAGTGGTTCTATTTGTTAGTAGGCACTTCCTACAGAGGGCTAACATGAACATAGATGGATAGATGATATAGATAGAGAGACAGATAGACAGACAGATAGAGATTAAGCCCTTGCCATGTGTATAACATCTGTTTGACACTATGGAAGAAAGAAGAACATATGAGAGGAAATTGGCTGGCAAGAAAAGATATATGTTAGCTTACATTTTACATGCTCAGGTATTTCCGTGTGTTCATAGGTGTGAGAAATCACATAGGACTGGATGGTCGTGGAAAGAAAAAATACAACAGGGAGCAGTAAGAGGCAATTCCCAGAGGAAGGAGGGACATTGATAGTGAAGATAGAATTGAACACTCAATGCTTAATTGGAACAAAAAGACAGGTGAAGATGACTTGGTACTTCAAAAAAGCAAATTTATTTTCCTATGTTTAAAGAATATTTCTCTTAAAAAGTAATTCAGTTATGCATTTTTGGTTTTTTTTGCAGATGTTGTGCTTCGGATTGAAACAATAATTATTGCTCTTAGCTATTTGAATGTCATATGTGTGGGCTTTTTGTGCAAGTTCCAGACACTATAGTCATTCTTCAATAATTCTGCTGTGCAATGGTCAGCAATTTAGGCCTCAATAGATATAATCTTCCCAGCAGATTTAAGGGTTACATTTCAATGTAAGATTTGAACTGTAGTTCTCCATCACACTGGAAAATTAATAGTTCTAATCAAATTGTTTTTATTATCACTTTTATCATGATTTCAACTGCTCTGTTTTTATACAAGGTTGCCATTACCACCTGGGGCTTTTTCGGGACTCTGGAAGAATCAGGAAGCTTTCAAACATTTATACTTCGAAAAATTTCCTGTAAGAACTTTACTATACTTTTTTATCTTCTTATATACTTTTCTATAATTCTTGCATAATAAATTGAGTAACTTGCTCCTATGATTATAGATTAAAAAGCAACTTTTAAAGGTTGTCTGGACCAGTTTCCAGATCTCCGGAATAAGAATTATCAAATATATGTCAGTCATTTTTGTACATATTATCAGTCTTCGGACAGAAATTTCTTAGTTCCTTTTATCAGCTTTTCCTAGAACTTAACAGCCTTCAGTGTCAGAAAATTATTGGTTAAATTAAAATGATTTTTGGGTTCTCTATATTATTTCCTCCACTGTGTTTTTCTGTACAGACTGAGAGCAGCTAATGAGAACTATACGAGGTCATGAAGACCCCTTAACTTCCTCTACACCCAATTATGTGAGCAAAATTCATTCAGCTTGCCCAGAAGTTGTATTTTTCCATCCTTTAGTCTATTTTTGACATCCTTTCCTGAATGTACTCTGAGTTCTTTGTTTTAAAGTCTCATTTTAAAAATACAGATACAGAATAGAGATAGTGTCCTCAAAGCCCAACAGCCCTCGGTGCTCTGGACAACAGAGAGTGTCTACCTGTTTCCCATTTTGTCATTGCCCTGTTACTCCATGCCAAGGTGATGTGTGCTGTGTTCTCAACAGCACTTCATTGATCACACATGTCACAGTCCCACCAACGTCCTTCGGCTGTTCTTCTACCTCTATTTCTTTCCCCGAGAGTGTAACCTGGTCCTCATTCTACATTAGGTAAAAAAGAAAGAATATCAGAATTTTATGAAAAAAAGTTGTCCAAGTATTTAGCATTCTATCTTTATTATTTGTGAGTGAAGGGCAGAGAACCTAATCAACTTGACAAATGACAAGAATTAAAATAGTTTTCTTTAGAAAGAGGTCGTAGATTTGAATGACCTCAGTAGACAAAATTAAACATGCTCCTGATAAAAGATGCAGGGAAGATATGTCAGTATAGTTGACTCCTGTTAGCCTAATCTATCTGCTTGGTGGGCCACAGTTAAATCCTCAGAGTACTGATATGATTAATTATAACCTGACAATGGCAAATAATATGTGCATGTGGTTTTGACATGATCACCTTAAACACTGAAAACTCCCTCAAAGCCCCAGTTTTATGGTTAAACTATATGAAGTGACACTATAATCTGCCTTGTTACCTGACCTCAAACCTCTAATCTGAGGGCTTAATAACAGTGCAGGAGGGTTGAACCCAAAGTCTGGCTCCAGAGTTCATGCTCTTAACTCAAGGTTGCCTCTCAAATAGTAATCACAGTAATAATTGCAGTAAGCTCAGCCAATTATTGAGAGCTTCTGATATGCCAGAGTCTGTCCTCTTTACTTCATGTATAGTTTGCTTCTGTTGCTTATAACAAAATACCTGAAAGTAGGTAGTTTATAAGAAAACAAAATTTATTTCTTACAATTGCAAGCCTGGGAAGTCCAAAGTCTAGGGAACACATCTAGAGAGGGCCTGTTGGTGGTGGCTCTGCAGCAACACAGGGTATCACATAGCAAATGGGTTAGCATGACAGAGCTAATTCTTCATTTGCTCTCCTTTTAAAGCCATCAGAACCACACCCATTACTCCATAATAGATCAATCCTCTCACCAGGATACAGTTCTCACAATCTAATCACCTCTAAGGCCCCATCTTTCAATTACTCTAATAGGATTTCCTACCCTCTTAACATTATCACAGTGTAGATTAAGTTTCTAATACACGAAACTTTAGGGGACACAATTCAATCAATAGCACTTCATATACAGTATTTCTTAACATATGTATGTATGCTTACCATATACTATATGCTTAACAGAAGCCTTTTAAGGCAGAGTTCATTAGCCCCATTTGACAGATGAACAGACTAAGTCTCAGAAAGGTTAAGGAACACAAATAATGACTTACCGGAATGTGTCCTAGAGACCACAATCGTTAATATAAGTATCAAGATAACTCAGAAGCATTAGAGGAAGTAATACTTCTTTCTTTCTACTTCTTATTCTTCTTGATTCTTCATTGTATTGTGATTTCCAGACCAGAAAAGACGTGCTACTTTGAGTTAATTAAAAATTAAATTTCATGTTTACTATTAAATTTCACTGAAGCTTGAGTACAATCCTAATCCAAATTAATAAACTAGCACTCTATTTTGTAATTATTCATAGGGAGCTAACTTTAAAGATTTTAAAAATTAATGCAATAAAGAAAAAATATATCAAAGAATTACTTTGCAATGTCAAAGTATATTAGAAATATTAAGCTATTACTTCTCCATTTAGAAAAGAAATAGGGTTCATAAACTTTACAACTCTAAGTTCAAATGCTTAATTTAAATATATATGAGAACACATTAACTTATTCCTGGATATTAGAGTAGCAAAGAGATTCTAGTAAGCTTTCAAAATAAAAATTAATTTAATTACAAACTGTAGGATGAAAAAAAGTCAAATGCACACAGTAAATCCATTTCTACCACATTTGATATTTTATCAAGCTTAAAAATGATTATGCTGCCTAACACTACAAGCTAATTAAACACTATTTATTCTTGTTTTCAGGGATACTATGACACCATGGATGCTGGTTACATGGATGAGGAAGGCTATGTTTATGTTTTGTCTCGAGTTGATGATGTCATAAATGTTGCAGGTCACAGGATTTCTGCAGGTTCCATTGAAGAGGTATGGATGAATATTGAATATCGGTATTTTTTTTCCAAGTTGTGTTTAGGAACAGAGCTGAACCGAAGACAATATTGATGCTAGGTCATTCCACACCCTTCATTTATAGCAGAAAGTAGGTATCTTTCTCACCTCACTTCTGTAGATTTTTAGATTTTCCATGCTCCCCTCATTGCTGGGTTAAGTGTATGTATAAGTTCATAAGAAACTGCCGAACTGTTTTCCAGGGTGGCTGTGCTATTTTACATACCTGCAGTGTTTAAGGGTTCCTATTTCTTCCCATTCTTTCCAGAACTTGATAGTGTCATTACTTTTTATTTAAACCATTCTAATAGGTGTGTAATGGTATCTCATCGTACTTTTGATTTGCATTTCTGTAATAACTAATATTCTTAGCAGCTTCTCACATGCATATTTGCCATCTACATATCTTCTTAGGTGAGATACCTGTTAAAATCTTTTGCCCATTTTTAAAAATTGAATTGTTTGTGTTCTTACTGTTCAGTTTTGAGAGTTCTTTATATATTCTGGACACAAGTTCTTCATTTAATGTGCAATTTACAAATATTTTCTTCCAGTCTGTGACTGGTCTTTTTATTGTGTACAAGAAAAAAAAAA
>NW_007732214.1:5629-7563 GCF_000696425.1 Galeopterus variegatus | reverse complement strand
TATCTCAACTATATTGAGTCTTCCAATCCAAAAATTTTATATATCTCTTCATTTATTTAGATCTTCTTTAATATGTTCCATAAATATTTTATACTTTTCAGCATAAGATTCTAAGCAGATTTTGTTAGATTTATACCTATGTTTCAGGTCTTACATTTAAGTCTTTAATCCACTTTAAGTTGATTTTGGTATATGGCAAGAGGTACAAGTCTAGTTTCATTCTTCTACATATGGATATCCAGTTTTCCTAGCATCATTTATTGAAGAGACTGTCCTTTCCCCAATTTATTTTCTTGGTGCCTTTGTTGAAGATCTCTTGGCTGTAAGTATGTGGATTGATTTCTGGGCTCTCCATTCTATTCCATTGGTCCATGTGTCTGTTTTTATTCCAGTATCATGCTGTTTTGGTTGCTATAGCTTTGTGGTATAATTTGAAGTCAGGAAATGTAATGCCTCTGGCTTTTTTTTTTTTTTTGGTAAGGATTGCTTTGGCTAACCAGGGTCTTCTGCTGTTCCATATGAATGTTAGGATTGTTTTTTTTTTTTTTTTTCTATATCCATGAAGAATGTTATTGGTATTTTGATGGAGATTGCATTGAATCTGTAGATTGTTTTGGGTAGTATGGATATTTTCACAACATTAGTTATTTCAATCCATGAACATGGAATATTTTGCCATCATTTTGTGTCCTCTTTAATTTCTTTTTTTTGACCAGCAAGGGGATCGCAACCCTTGGCACAGCACGGTCTGCACCACACTCAGCCAGCGAGCACACTGGCCATGCCTATATAGGATCCGAACCCGTGGCCTTGGCGCTACCAGCGCCACACTCTTCCAAGTGAGCAACGGGGCCAGCCCATGTCTTCTTTAATTTCTTTCGGCAGTGATTTGTAGTTCTCATTGTAGAGATCTTTCACCTCCTTAGTTAAATTTATCCCTAGGTAATTAATCTTCTTGGTGGCTATTGTAAATGGACTTGCTTTCTTGACTTCTTTTTCTGCTAGTAAGTATTTAATATTTTATCTATTGGAAATAGTATTTTTTAAAATTTTGGTTTTCAAAATTTTATTAATAATGGATAGCAATACTATTGACTTTTGTTTACTGATATGTAACCTGTGACCTTGTTAAACTCATTAGTTCTAGGAGTTTTGTGGGTTGATTTCTTAAGATTTCCTGTGTAAACAACCATGTCGTCTATGAATAGAGACAGTTTTATTACTTCTTTTCCAATCGGAATCTCTTTTATGTCTTTTTCTTGCCTTTATGAGCTGGCTAGTACTTCTACTATGATGTTGAATTAAGGTGGTGAGAGCAGACACCCTTGTCTTGTTTCTGATCTTAGGGTAAAACATTCAGTATGTTAAGATTAAGAATGATATATACTGCAAGTGTTTCTGTAGATACCTTTTATCAAATTGAGCAAGTTTCCTTTTATTCCTAATTTGCTAAGGTTTTTTATTATTATTTTTGTGAATGGATGTTGAATTTTGACAAATGGTTTTTCTGCTTCTATTGATAGGATAATGAGGTTTTTATTTTTAAGCCTGTTATGTGAATTATAGTAATTACTTTTCAGCCTTTAAACCAGTGTTGCATTACTAAGGTAAACCTTACTTGTTGCAGTGAATTAGTATCTTTATATACTAGTTTTTTAATCTATGGTAATTTTTTCTTTTTCTGAAGTTCTTTGTGTGATAATCAAATAGCCACTCCATCTTTTTTGGATAGTGTTTGAATAATTTATCTTTTTCCATTCTTTCATTTTTAATCTGTCTGGATTATTATGTTTCATGTGGGTTGCTCATAGACAGCATGTAGTTGAGTCTTGTAGACAGCATGCAATACTTTTAATTTTTATTTTTTTAATTATATTTTGTCGATATACATTGCGGTTGATTAATGTTGCCCCTTACCAAAACCACCCTCCCTC
>NW_007732214.1:0-430 GCF_000696425.1 Galeopterus variegatus | reverse complement strand
GGCTTCTAGTGATTATCTTTTTTCTTAAGGGTATTTAGGTTCTCCTAGCTCTTTTTATGTCAAGTAATTTTGGATTTTGTTCTGAATATTTTGAATAATATATTATGAGATTCTGGATCCTATTTAAATCTTCTGTATTTGTGTTCTTGTTTTTGTTTATTTTGGCAGGTGGTCAGCCTAGTTAAGATTAGACTATACGTCATTACTCACTTTCTGTGGATTGTGGTTCTATCAATTTAGTTTTCAAAGGCTTTGCCAATTGAGATTTTTTTACAGAGATAATCAAGTCATCTGTGAACAAAAACAATTTGATTTTTTCCTTCTCAATCTGTGTATCTACCTTTTATTTTCTTTTCTTGTCTTATTGTACTAGCTAGGACTTCCAGTACGATGTTGAAAAGCAGTGGTGAGAGGGGATATCCTTGTCTTG
>NW_007732213.1:109730-138488 GCF_000696425.1 Galeopterus variegatus | reverse complement strand
TTCACAATTCTTGCTTTTGTAGTTTGTACATACAAAGGTATTTCATTCTTACCAGAACAGTTGAAACATTGTACAAAATTGACTCACCTGTTTAGTTTCACTTCCTGATAGACACATTCTATCCACACTCACTACTTTTTGCTTACTTATGAGTAAGGAAAGGCTACAAGAAAATAAACTATGTATTGCCCTGTCTTTCCCTTTCTTTCTATGTCATCATTTTCAGTGTAGGTTATTTAATACTGGGAAGTTACAGGAGTAAAAAGGGCTATAATAGGTTTCTTTGGTCATTCACGTTTCTTAGAACACAATTGTCTCCTTTCTGCATTTGAAGCAAGTTCTGGTTCTTACTGGAAGTGTGACCTGTCAGGGCTGTCTCCCTGCTTGCTCAGTTCTAGACATAACATGCTTACCTGTGCTCACTTTGAGTCATGATGAACTCCCATATATGGTAGGTCCAGCAGAATTCTATGCTCATGTTGCATTGCAAATGCTTATATGCAAATGGACTGGCGAGGAACAATGCAAATATTCCAGCATTTCCTCTACTCACCCACGTGCTCCCTTGTCCTGTTGGACTTCACTTACAAAACACAATTTAAAAGATAAAATTATTAAAAATTTTGAGACTGCAGCAGAAGAGAATAAAACCAAATGGGGGGCCCTTCTGAGCCTGGGGCCCTACTGTGCTGTGCAGGTCACACATCACGAAGCTGGTGCTGCAGACAGGTCAAGAGCTTGTGTAAAGGCTTTTGAAAAGAAATAAACTTGGCCTTTTGAGAATGAGAAGGGTGGCCATTGCAGCTTGGTGAGGGAGAGGAGAATGGGGGTGTAGAGGTCAGTAAGGAAGGAGAGAGCAGATAACACAGGTTTGTAGGCTGGGATAAGAAATCTGATTTTTTTTTCAACTGAAAAGAAATAAACTTGGCCTTTTGAGAATGAGAAGGGTGGCCATTGCAGCTTGGTGAGGGGGAGGAGAATGAGGGAGTAGAGGTCAGTAAGGAAGGAGAGAGCAGATAACACAGCTTTGTAGGCTGGGATAAGAAATCTGATTTTTTTTTCAATTTTGATGGGAAGCTATTGAAGTGCTACAAACTAGGAGCAGCATAATCTGATTTACGTTTTTAAAAGATGATTCTTATGTGGGGTGCTTGGGTTTGAATGTTTGTCCCCTCCAAAAGTCATGTTGAAATGTAATTGCCATTGTAAAAGTATTAAGAAGTAGAACCTTTAAGAGGTGATTAATGCTATTAAGAAAGGGTGAGTTTGGCTCCCTCTTTCTCTCTCTGTCTTTGAGATGATGCAGCAAGAAAGCCTTTGCCAGGTGCTGACACCTCCATATGAGACTTCCCAGCCTCCAGAACTGTGAGCTAATAAATATCTGTTCATTATACATTACCCAGTCTGGTATTCTGTAATGGCAGTGCAAAATAGGCTAAGGTACAGAATAGGAACTAGTGCCAGAGTGTGGTGGTTTGAATTACACTGGAAATAGTACAGATAGAGAGATGTGCAGGATTTGGGATAAGTTTTGGAGATGGGTTGGACAGAGCTGCTATTGGGTTGTATGTAGGGTGTGAGAGAAAGAGAGTAATAAGAGATAATTATATGTGTTTGTGTTTTCTTTTTTTCCCTTGAGCAATGAGTTGGAGAGGACCAGTGATAAGGCAGGTCTCGTGGTGGTGGGGAATCAGTAGTTCTCTTTTGGCCATGGTGAGTCTGATTTGCCTGATAAACCTCTAAGTAATTTTGCCAAGTTGGCTATTAAGAATTGAAGGTGCAACAGTAAATTAATAAATAAATGTAAATCAAGGCAACACGTGGATCAAACTTACAGGAATTATAGGCCATTTGCCATTTTCTCTGCATGAGTGGTGATTGGCTCTTCTTCAGATGGTCAGTGTCAGGACATGAGATAAGAAGATCTCAGACAAAACATTTCTTTTCTTCCTCCACTTAATGACACACTGAGTCAGGTCCATTGGTCCATCCATTAGAGAAGAAACTTTAATTTAATAATTACTAACAGTTCACATACTACTCCAACAAAAGTGGCCTCAAGTGAGGTACTAGAGGTCCTTTACCTCATTAGTCTTCTTCCCTTCTTTTGGTCTCATTTCTCCACTTTTTGGATCTTGTTTAATTGGTTAACGACAATGGGTCAAAACTGACCTGGGAGGTCAAAGCCAGAGGACTGTTATCCTGACTCCATCTTTGGCCCCGTGTGCTGTGATTACTCATGCTTAATGACAGTTTGCTTGGGCTGTTCAGAATTCACAGCAGGGACATCTAGAGCAGGAATGTACCATCCTCCCGTTAATCCCCATCACTTCTCAGCCCTCAGAATCTACGAACTGTTTTGTTAAAAAACACTTTGGGACCATAGTGGAAATGGGAAAGAGCGAAGGACATCCTGTCATGCCTCAAATAGCTACAATTACTGAGCATCTGTTATATGCCAGCACTTTCTACACCCTGTTTTTAAAATCTTGTAACACCTATGCAGGACACATGGTTTATTTCCTCGTTTTATAGGTGAGATTAAAATAATATTACCATATCAGTAAATTTCATCTTTGAGAACCAAATTCACATTGTCAAACTACAAAATCTGTGCTCTTTCTATTATACAACGCTGCCTCTCCGAAGAAAATTTTACTATTTGAAAGCTTCCTTTTTACATCTCAAATGCCCATTTGTTTTTGAGTTCTAACTGGAATCACTGGAATGTAAACTTTATAGAAGAATTCAATATCTAATTTTGCAAATGAGAAATCAAAGCCCAGAGAGGTGAGTAGCCCTGTCCAATGTCATAAAATAAACACATTTATAGTAGCTTAATTGTGTTATATGCAAATTATTTAATAAAGTTTGCAATTTGTCCTGGTTAACTAGCAGTGAAGTGTCTAATAGATATAAGAAGGAACCAAAGATTAATTTTTACACTTCCCCCAAACTACATTAAAAAACAGTTTATTTTGCATAGTTTAAATGAATCTTGATAGATGAAAATGATCACAGATAGGTTTAGACTGCTACTTAGTATAACTATGCATCTTGAAACAAATGCACTTTGGCCTTATTATTTATGGAAACTACTCATAATGTAACCTCACTAGGTTTGTTCTCAAATGGGGCAAACATTAGACATTACATGTCCAAAATGCTAAAGGCATTTTCTTTTTGAACACAGAACAAGAAAAGGATACCATAGAACTCTCCTGTAACACAAATTAAACTGACATGATTTACTTGGGACCATAACAAGATCCATAAGGATTTGGATGTTCTTTAGTGTCTGCAATTTGGTATAATGTTAGGCACCAGGTGAATGAGGCTCAGGAAGGAGAGTATTTCAAATGTTGTACAGATGGGAATACAATTAGAACATGCTTCATTAAGGAAAGAAATTAAAAAATTAGCCTCTCATTATTTTTCAGTGTCTCCAAAGATTTCTGAGACCTAGATAACTTGGTAGCACTGTTTCAAAGTTTTGTAATTTTTAGCTGAAAGCTCTATAGGATGGCGACTACTTGGTTAGAAAATTTGGAAGACGCAGCAATATTTTACAGATTTGTGAAATTCATCCAGGACCAAAGTGGCTGAAAGCAGCTAAGTATAACACAGTTTTAGTAGCTTATGTAAAATATATTGGTAATTTTTCCAGATCTTAATTGGAAAAATCCACTCTTCTCTGAGTGAAATGATTCTGTTCAAGCCAGAATGCAAGAGATAGATAGAACATTTAGTGATGGTGCCTGTTCTAGGTGCCAGGGGAAGTGTAAGGAGGACTGAAGAGTAAGTGAAAAATTGGAAGAGAAAAATGTGCTGCACTCTTCAGTGAATAAAGGTAATATGTATGTTTCCGTAAGGAAAGACATAAATGATATATCTGAGACCTCCACTGCAGAAATCTCCACATAACCAATCTCAAGAATCTGTGAGCTCGCAATTGTGATAAGTCCAGTTGGAGACCAAATGGCTCATGGATGCTTTCCACCTTCAAGGAATGCCTAGTGTAGTTGCAAATAAAAGATGCTGCAACAGTAAGTCATGAAAGGCTTTTGGATGGTACAGGAAATTTGTACAATAATGTTTCTCGACTAAAGTCCAAATGTGACTTAAAGAGCTGCTTTGTGTTCAGCTTTGTCATCTCCACCATAGCAACTGTTTTGGAAAATACTGTGACAGATGTCTAGAGTACATTGTGTGGATGTGGTAGCTGTGTGGTTGGAGCAAATATTTAATCTCTCTGTGCTTCACAGATTCAAAATGGGGATAATAATAATAATTGCCTGTACTGTTTTGAGATTTTTTTAAAAATAGGTATGTAAAATCCTTAGCCTTGACATACCAAGTCCTCGATTAATAGTAGTAGTTGTTATCATCACCATTATATTATGAACCTTCCATGGAGACTTTGCTGATAGCTAAAATTGTATGCAAATAAAAACAGATTTTCCTCCTTTTTTGTAGCAGTATTTCTTCTGGGGAAAATTGTGACTGCACACTTCTTAATAGGGAGCACTAGTACCTTACCTTATAATTGCATTCACTCCAAATCAAAAACCCTGTTTACAATTCAGCTCAATAAATAATCATCGAACATGAGAACTGGCAGACATAGTGTTAGGCATGGACATGTGAAGGTAAATAAAATATATCCTGCTGTCAAGGATTTTAGAGTGAAGTGAGGGATCCCAACAAGTAAAGACGTGATCAGTGCTGTGACAGAGCACTGTGGGAGCAGATTGGAAGTAGGCCTATCCCAGTCTGCCGGGAAGGGCAGCATCTGTGAAGTCTTCTTGGAAAAATTTCGCCTCAGTTTAGTGCTTAAAGAGGAGTTATATTTAGATGAAGAAGGGGATTGTACGAACAAAGCAGGGAGGCTTGCGTGAGCATGTGTTTTGAGGGAAACATAAGTGATTTTGAGTGCCTAAAGTGCGTTGTGGCCAACTTGGAAGGAAACCAAGCTATAAGTGTTAGTAGGGTCTGGGTTATGAAAGATCTTTGACCAGATTAGGAAGGGCTGGTCTGTGTTTAATGATTGATGAGAGTCAATACCAATATCATCTTCACATTTGCTTCTATGTCAGTTTACTACCTTGTCAGCAGTTAACTCATACAAAGAATACCTGAAATGAGGGAGCAGGTGGGTGACTGTCCTCTGGTCCCAGACATAGCCAAAATTGATGGTCAGGTGGGCTATGAAGTGAAAAATTGGAGTAGCAGAGAAACTGTGGAAGCTGCTAGCTTTCATAATATTGGGTCAGGGGAAAAACCAGTTACCATATAAACACTTTACATCAGGATCAGAAATATGCCAATCGAACATTGCCTGCAGCCTGCGCCTACTGCACTAAGACTGTTGGCAAAATTTAACACTCAGGAAAGCTGCTCTTTCATTTGAGGAAAAATATTTTAGTAGAACTTCTGGTTTTGCAGAAGAAAGATCCAGATCCTACTCTGAAGGGCTAATGTTAAGAAAAAGAGGAGTTAAAAGCCTCAGAATAGTAGGGCTGACAGGACTCTTGATTTTCTGGGGGCAACAGGTGTTATTTCTGCCAAGGCAAGGACAAGTTCAGACTGACAGAGAAGATGCAGAGTTTTGATTTCAAAGAGCTGCTAGAGTGTTTTGAAGCGGCACACTGAATGCTGATCCCAGAGCAGAGGCTCTTAGCTCTGCCGTTTGATCTGGTGCTGAATGACGAGTCCAAGTCCACAGGGGTTTATTGGAGACAGAAGGAAATTAGAGACTTCCAGGTGCCTCCTGTTCTTGAGTCACAGGCGGCAGTACTAGAAAATGTTAAAATAACCATCAATTCTCTGAAAAAAAAAGTATAAAAGGTGATTCTTATCAACTTGTCTAAAACCTCTATAAGCCCCTGTGGAAGATGGAGTAGGATCCATACCACACAGTGAGTGAGAGTAGAGATATGTTAGAGTGGGTTTGGCTGCACTAATAATTGATACCCTTTATTAATTAATACTTAGGGCTTGGTGTGTGTGACCTCATTTAATCCTCACTGAAATCTATATGTGTGGTTTAATATCTCAGAGTAAAACAGGATGGGGAAATTGAGGCACAGATAAAGTAGGGTCAAAACATCTAGAAAGTGGCAGACTGAGTTTTGACCCTTGCTCAGAGTCTACTTAGTTCCCTCTCTTTTAAACACCCTATAACGTAAGACAATAATATTTCACAATGACAAAGGCCAGCAAAATCAACTAAAGACGTTTATGATGAATTAAAAGGAAAAGGAGATCTGAGTAGAAATGTTTACCAATTATACATTTAAGTACACTCCTAGCAGCTATAAAAGTGCACGTTCAATACAAAACAGAACAAAAACAAAAACCTTATTTAGGATCCATCTCAAATAAGCACCTTCTGATACTTTTTCTCTTTGTAGCTAAGTTTTTCTTTAATAAATTTAGTTTCAGTGGGGTCAAATTTCCTAGTAGCTTACCTGTACTGCTATAGATTTTTATTTTGTTGAAATCGTACCTTCTTCCATGATGCTTTTTGTTCCATTTAATGATGTTTACCAATTTAAAATATATTTAAAAATGTCTCCACCCAATTAAGTTAAACTTGCAGGTTTACAGAAGAAATCCCTCTTTGATCCTAGATAATTCATTTTTCTATTTTTAGAGAGGGAAATTTTCAGCCACTTAAAAAATTAATTGTACATTTTTGTGGGGTACAGTGTATTGTTTCAATAAATGCATATATTGTATTATTCACTTATGGTAGATAGCATATTCATCACCTGAACATTTTTTCTTTGTGTTGATAATGGTCAACATCCTCTTCTCTAGCTGTCTAGAAATATACAATACAGTGTTATTAGCTCTAGTCCGCCTAGAAAGCCAGGACTTATTCTTCCTACCTACCTGTAACTTTGTACCCATTAATTCACCTCTTCCCCTCCCCCCCACTCCCCTTAACTTCTTGGCCTGTGGTAACCATTATTCTACTCTTTACTTCTATAAAAACCACTCTTTTTAGATTCTACATATGAATGAGGTCATACGGTATTTGTCTTTCTGTGCCTGGCTGACATCACTTAACGTGATGGTCTCCAGTTCCATCCATGTTGCTGCAACTGACAGAATTTCATTTTCTTAACAGCTGAGTAGTATTACACTATGTATATAATACCACAGTTTTTGTCCATTCATTCACTGATGGGGATTTAGCTGATTACATCTCTTTGTCTACTGTGAATAGTGCTGCAGTGAACATGGGAGTGCAGGAGTCTCTTTGATATATTGATTTCATTTCCCTCGGGTATATGTCTAGTAGTGGGATTGCTGGTCATAAGTTAGTTCCATTTTTAGTTTTTTGAGGAATTTCCATTCTGTGTTCCATAATGGCTGTATTAATTTAAATGTCCACCAACAATGTTCCCTTTTCTCTACATTCTCACCAGCATTTGCTGTTTTCTGTCTTTTTGATAATAGCCATTCTTTTTTTAAAAAGTTTTTAAATTTTTTATTATCTTTTCTATATTTTTCCCTTGGTGGCTGGCTCGTACAGGGATCCAAACCCATGACCTTGGTGTTATAAGGCTGCAATCCAACTGAGATGTTTTGATAACTATAGATTTATAATACATCTTGGAGTCAGGTAGTGTGATGTCTCCAGCTTGGTTTTCACGTTCAAGATTGTTTTGGCTATACATGGTCTTTTGTGGTTCTATCCAAATTTTAAGATTGCTTTTTTCTCTTTCTGTGAAAAATGTCATTGGTTTTTTGGTATGGATTACGTTAAATCTATAGATTGCTTTTGGTAATATTGACATTTTGATTATGTTAATTCTTCCAAGCCATGAACATGGGTTATCTTTCCATTTATTTGGTTTTTCTTTAATTTCTTTCAACAATGTTTTATAGTTTTTATTGTAGAGATCTTCCACCTCCATAGTTAAATTTACTCCTGCGTATTTTTTTTCATAGCTATTGTAAGTGGATTCTTTTCTTGATTTCTTTTTCAAATATTTCATTATTGGCATATAAGAACACTATTGATTTTTATATATTGATTTTGTATCCTGCCACTTTACTAAATTTATTCATTAGTTCCAGTAATTTTTTGGTGAAGTCTTTAGGGTTTTCTATGTATATGATCATGTCATCTGCAAATAGGGATAGTTGGATTCCTTCTTTCCAATTTGGATGCTCTTTATTGCTTTCTCTTACCTTATTGCACAGTCCAGAATTTCCAGTACTATGTTAAATAACAGGAGAAGTCAGCATCTTTGTCTTATTCCAGATCTTAGAGGGAAAGCCTCCAATTTTTGTCCATTCAGAATGACATTAACTGTAGGTTTGTTGTATGGTCTTTACTGTGTTAAGGTATATTCCTTCTATGCCTAATTTGTTGAGTGTTTTTATTAAGAAGGGGTACTGGATTTTATCAAATGCTTTTCCTGCATCAATTGAAATGATCTTTTTATTTAATTTTTCCCCTTCATTCTGTTGATGTGATATATCACATTTAAAGATTTGTGTATGTTGAATTATGTTTGCCTCATGGGATGAATCCCACTTGATGATGGTGTATGATCTTTTTAATGTGCTGTTGAATTCTGTTTGCTAGTATTTTCTTAAAGATCTTCATGTTTGTGTTCATTAGCGACATTGTAGTTTTCCTTTTTGTTATGTCTTTTATCTGGTTTTTCTATGAGGGTAATGCTGGCCTCACAGAATGACTTTGGAATTATTACCTACTCTTCAATTTTTTGGAAGAGTTTGAGAAGAATTGGTAGTAGTTCTTAAAGTGTTTGGTAGAATTCGGCAGTGAAGCCATCCAGTCCTGGAGTTTTCTTTGTTAGAAGAATTTTTATTACTGATTCAATCTCGTCACTCTTGATTTTTCTGTTTAAATTTTCGAGTTCTTCATGGTTCAACTTTGGTAAGTTGTATGCATCCAGGAATATATCCATTTCTTCTAGGTTTTCCAGTTTTTCACATATCTCTTGATTTTTCTGTTTAAATTTTCGAGTTCTTCATGGTTCAACTTTGGTAAGTTGTATGCGTCCAGGAATATATCCATTTCTTCTAGGTTTTCCAGTTTTTCACATACAGTGTTTCACAGTAGTCTCTTATGGTCCTTTGAATTTCTGCAACATCAGTTGTAATATCTTCTTTTTCATTTCTGATTTTATTTATTTGAGCCTTTTCTTTTTTCTTCATTAGTCTATCTAAAGGTTTATCAATTTAGTTTACCTTTTTGAAAACATAAATTCTTTACTTCATTGATCTTTTCTATTGGCTTTTTAATCTTTTTTAGGCAGCATTTTGTTCACTTCCATGTTATAATTCTTTTAGCTACTCTGTGTTTTTTAATTGGGGAATTTAATTCATTTACATATAGAGTTATTATTGATATATAGGAGGATATAGCCATTTTGTCACTTTTTTTCTAGTTGTTTTGTAGATCCTTTTTTCCCCCTGTCTTGCTGTCTTCCATTGTAATTAAGTGATTTACTCTAGTAGTATATTTTGATTTCTCATTATTTATTTTTAGTATATCTTTTATAGGTTTTTGTGTTATGTTTACTATGAGGCTTACAAAAAACATGTTATACTTATAAAGATTATTTTAAACTAATAACAACTTAACTTTGATCAATAAGAATACAAAAACAACCAAAGTAAAGGCTACACTTTGACATCATTCCCCCCCACTTTTTAGCATTTTGCTGTTTCAAGTTACATTTTTTAATAGTGCCCATCTCTTGTATGGTTGCTGTATTTGTTATTATTTTAATAGCTTTGTCTTGTAGTCTTCATACTAATAATATGAGTAGTTTATTCACCACCCTTACAACACTACAGTATTCTAAATATATTTGTGTAGTTACTTTACTAGTGTGTTTTCTACCTTCAAATGTTTTATTGTTACACTTTAGCATCGTCTTCTTTCATATTAAAGAACTCCCTTTAGCATTTCCTGTAAGTTAGGCCTAGTGCTGATGAATTCTCTTAGATTTTGTTTGTCTAGGTAATTCTTTATTTCTTCATACTTGAAGGTTAATTTTGCCAGTTACAGAAGTCTTGGTTGACAGTTTTTTTTCCCTCAGCAGTTTGAATATATTATCCCATTCTCTCCTAACCTGTAGGTTTTTACTGAAAAATCTGCTGAAAACAGTATTGGAGCTCCATTGTATGATGTGTGTTTCTTTTCTCTTGCTGCTTTCAGTATTCTTTCTTTGTCTTTGGTTTTTAACAATTTGATATGATGTGCCTTGAGGTATTCTTCTTTGGGTTGGATGATTGCTGAGCTCTGAGCTTCCTGTACCTGGATGCTGTCAGTTTTCTTCATACTTGTAAAAATTTCAGCTATTATTTCCTTAAACATGTACCTTTTAGGTCTCTTCGTTTTTTGTTTCCTTCAGGTACACCAATTATGTGGAGGTTATTTCACTTGAAGGTGTCCCATAATTGCTGCAGTTCTGTTTTATTTTTTCTTCCTTTTTATTTTTGCTCCTCTGACTGGGTAATTTTGTATGTTCTGTCTCACTGATACTTTATTCTGTTTGAATAAGTCTGCTGTTGGAGCTTTCTATCAAATTTTTCAGTTTGGATAAAGTATTTTTTATTTCTAGAATTTCTATTTGTTCTTTTAAAATTGATTCTATTCCTTTGACAAGTTTCTCATTCTGCTCCTGGATTGTTTTCCAAATATCATTTAATTTTCTATATGTATTTTCTTGTGAATTTCTGGACATCTTTAAGAGAATTATTCTGAATTTGCCATCAGACATTTCATAAATCCACCATTTTTCTGGGTTCATTGCTGGCACTTTATTGATTTCTTTTGTTGGTATCATTTTTATCTGTTCTTTCTTGATCTTTGTGTCATTACCTTGTTGCCTGTGCATTTGAGATGGATGGCAGCAACCTCTTCTGGCTTTTGTAGATTTTTTTTTTTTTTTTTTTTTTTTGGTAATGTTAGACCTTTACCGCTCAACATTAGAACTTTGTCTCTGGTCTGTGGTTTTTGTTTTTTTTTTTCCATTCTGTGGTGGATAAATAGCAACCTCCATCACTTAAACACTGCACTGGAACAAATTTTCCATCTTGCTGTTAATTCCCAGGTTGGTGAAGACTTACTGTAGTGTCTGGGCCTTGAACACTGTACCTGAGCTAAATTGTTGCCTTGCCATTGTTTCTCAGTCTAGGGAAGATGTTTTGCGTGGACCATATTTTAACTGTTGGCCTTTTAGTTATGTCTGGGTCATGGGGAGTATCCAAGAGTAACTGAGCTGTGTTCAAAATTCAGTATGTTACTGAGTCTTTCCCACCAATTGTGCCCTCTGTAGATCTATCACAATGGCTCATCACCACTTCTTAGCACTCATGCTCATCAGGATGCAGATTGGCTGCCAATATTGCACGTCAATGCACCCTGGTGGATTAGCCTCCCATGGCATTCCAAATGTTTCCTGTAGGGCAGGCCCATATGAATACCCTTTCAGGACTTACATTCCACTGGACAAATCAGACACTCACTTCTTATTCTCCCCTCTCCTCTCTGAGACAGCAGGTCCAGTGGTGTTTCTCCATGTATGGTGCTATGCTGGCCATCCCAAGAAGGACAGAGCATTCCAAAGTGATCCTTTCCTCCCACTGGTTGTGGCCCCTCCTTCCTGTATGGGTGCAGAGGAACATTGTAGTTAGCTATTCTGGCTTGGGAGATAAGAAGGGGCATTCTGAAGTGATCTTTTTTTGTCAGCAGTCATGGCACTTTTCTCCCCTGCAAGCTCCAAGCTTCATGCAAAAAGTGCTGTGGTAGCTTTACAGTCTCCAGGCAGCTTCTCTCTGTGTTGTGACACATCAGCCCCAGGAAAGAGCTGGGGCTGGGACTGAGACTGATTGGAGTGATCCTTCCTTCCACTTGCTTTCCATACCTTCATGGATTCCTCCTCCTCTTCTCCTGAGTTCTGGGTGTTTCAGAATGGCAGTTTTGTGCTTTAATTGTTGCAAATTGATTTCTTGTTGGTGGGAGCGACCCTGGGTATTATCTAGTCCACCACCTTGGTGATGTCACTCTCTTCAGCCATTGTTTTGAAAAGAATCTACAATGGGAAGATTTCTTCTGCATTTAGGAAAGGTAAGTACTTTTCCCCCTGAAAATACAAATTCCCATAAATCTGAGATAATATGGATAAATCTTACTCATGTACATCAAGCTCACATTAATATTCCTTTAAGAGATATTCTTACTGTATAGTCATAAAATAGCCTATCTGAATAATAAAACGCTTTTGCTTTTTGAGTTATAGCATATGAATTAAATTTGAATAACATCCCTTTGTTTCTATCAATGCATTTCAATGACTGTCACTAAGCACGTATTCATTTTGATGAATCAGGAAGCAGTAGAGTCCACATGGTTCTGGTGAAGAAAAACTGTCAGAAGGTACTGTACTATCCATAGATTTCAACTGATAAAATCAATAAATTTTACTTGTGAATTCCAGAATTTCTGGAAGATGGTGTATATAGTTTTAAAGAGTGGGATAAGATGTAAACGTTTTTCCTATTTCCTTACAGATCAAGATGTTGTGAAGCATTCTTTTTCCAGCACAATACTCCAAGGGTTAGCTTTTGATAATTAAAACCATTCACCCTTATTATTAAAGTTTATCCTTATTTAAAACCTGAAGTCAGCCAGCATGAAGATCTTGAATCATAATTAGTTTAGTAAAACTATCGAGGGAGGCTATGTGATCCAGGAGAAAACAGCTGTAGACTGAAAGTTACGAGATGAGTCTTGGTCTCAGCTTTGTAAGTGAGAGTATGCCTTACTCTATGCCTCAACCTACCCTCTATAAAGTGAAGACAATAGGCTTCCCTTCAACGTGGAGGGGGCAAGGCACCAGAAATTTAGTGCTGATATCTTCGCCGTGAGCTGATGGTGTGTTTGGGGTTTCCTTCTGCTTGCCCTAAGGCTGTTCTTCAGTCTTCCCCATGGACACATCACCTGTCTGTCTCCCCTGCTACTTCCCATTCTCAGGTGGATCAAACTCAAATGGCCTGACATGAATTATTATACTGCTAGGAAAAATGTTTCATTTACCTTTAAAGATTTGAAAATTGTTATCATTTGTCCTAAAACTTGTCCTTGCACCGCAGAGCTTGCCATATAGTAGTATTAATGCTTTTTGAGAAACAGAACATTCTTTGGTACTGATGTTTAGTTAACTTTTTCATTTTACCTTATTTCATCTTCCTAAATATGTATTCTTAGGTTAGCATTGAAAGAGTTTTGTGATAGACTACATTTCGGAATATTCAACCACTGAACAGATATAGAAGGTGGTAAAGATCATTGAGTAAAAGGGTGACAAATTAAAGGCTGACAAATTTAATGAATAAAATGGGTGATTAAGAATAGATTTCAATTCTCAGATCAGTAAATAATGAATAAAAATGTCTGTCTTTTTGTTTATTCTTTCCATTTTTATTTTAATGAACTTGGATATTAAATACCTATTAAGCCTAATTAGTCGAAAAACTGTTGCTTTTGGAGTCAGACTGACGACTTTGAATCTCAGTTTTGCTTTTTGTTAGCTATAGACCGGGATGATGTTTTACAATTTTCCATACTTGTCACTGGGAAAATGAAAGGTTGTGAAATTCAGTGTGGATATACAAAGTGCCCAGCACATGGCAAACATTACATTTGTTGCTGCCCCATTCCTTCCCTATTCCTACCTCCTACCCCACCACACACACAAAGGTGTCAGGGATACAGAAATGAGTATGATAATAGCTACCAGACCATAGGTTCCTCTAGGGCAGATACTGTTTCCAATTCACTTTTGTCTCTCCAGTCTCTGGCTCAGTGTCTGGTACATTATGTACTCGATAAATGTTGAGTGAAAATGCCATGACTGTCCATAGGAACTCACAATTTATATCGGCTCAAAATAGGTATTCCCAGGAAAAGACAGGAATACTACACTAAAAATCACACAATAAGTAATAAATGTGAATTATTAGTAGAGAGAAGCAGAGAGGTGGAAGCTCAGCTTCTTTGAGAAGGACTGAGACCTAGATGAAGAGGCTATGGGAAGGCTAGGAGTTAATGGGAAAGAAATAGAGAAAGAATATGTGACTCTTTTAAATCTCTGTCAAATCTTTATGAGGCTGTAGTAGACAAAACTTTTCTTTTGAATTAAAAATTTGACTTCAAATTTTTTTTGAAATTTGAAACCTTTTATTATGAAATTTTGGCCACGGCTGAAGAAAATCTTTAGATGAAATTACACCAGACACAGAATCTAGGAAATCTGTGGCCTGGCCTGGTGCTGAAGAAGCTATGATCTGTTTTAGAAATGTTTATAATCTTATGCACCATTTTCCCATATGTAGGTGGAGACTAATCATGAGAGTTATTTACTTAAACTTATTTGATCAGCCTCAGTGGTTCTCTCCAAGAGCCCACAGCACTTATCCTTCATCTGCTCAGAGTTCTTCTGAGAAAGGGATGGAGTTATTCTTTCAGCTATTAAAGGACTCTTAAAGAACTAATAAGAAGACAGACTTACTACTATCCCAAGTTTAGTACGTTAATTTTTATCAGGACAGGATTTATTCTCAGTATGTTAAATAATGTTTTTGAATGGATTCTGTTATTGTAAAATGAGAATTAGGATTATTTTCCAATAAGACCTCAGAATCTAAACAGAGTTACCACAGATATCGTTATTACTAAATTGTTCAAGAATAGAAATATGGCATGTTGAAAACTGGAAGCTATTCTACTCCCTTGTTGCTTTCTATTAGCTATTTTTAAATAATTCTAATTTAAATAATTTAAATGCTTTGGCTTGATAATTTAATAATTTAATAGGAATTTGTTACACTTCTCTCTGTGTAATGGAGATGCACAAAAGATTACTCAAAGCAACATGAATGCAATGAGAAGCCCGAAGGGACTGTACCTCAGCAACTCCTCTGTTAGGAGGAGAAACTGGGTACAGCCCTGATTCAAAGTTAGCTTCTGTTTTTATTGTAAAGACAAGGAAGTTTTTCAAGAAAAATCAGTTGATTCAATCATTTCAAAAGGACACAAAGACATGAGCAACATGACAAAATTTATCTATGGCTAAGTATAGCTTAAACAATGGAAACTAGTGACATCATTCAAATTAACAACTTGATATTCCAAAGTACAATTTGTGAAGAGCTAAGTTGATCAAACTGTGATCATTATCTAATCCAAAATATAACCTCTCCTTAAATGATTTAAGCAAAAGTTACATTCTTATGATTAAATCTAAGTATAATTGTCTCTAAAGTTTCCACCAACAAACAGGTTGTCCTTAGCAAACATTTTTTCACATTTTTCCCCACAGCAATTCTTTCAACATCTTTTAACAACAACCAGTTTATTAAATAGTCAAAATACAAAATCCCATCCCTAAACAGTGACTAGAATTGATTAGATGGGCCATTGCCTGCTAGCTGTGGGCTTTTGTCCCCTAGCCAAGGACTTTTGTCACATACATGCATTACCTAAAAACCCTATACTAAAAATCAACTGAGAATAAACATATACTTGACTAGAATTGACTCTATAGGCTTTTTGCCCCACTAGCTGTAGGCTTTTGCCCCCTAGCTAAAGACTTTTGTCCTAAAAGATTTTTAGCTAAAGAGTCCTGTCTAAAAATCAAATGAGAATCAAGATTTTTAACCCTCTACAGGCACTGACTAGAGCACAAGCATTGAGGTTGATCATGTCTCTCCATCTTCACTGCTACCATGGTTACCTAAGACACCATCATGCTTTCCCTAGATTTCTGCAAAAACCTCCTTAATTGGCCTCCCTTCTCCACCCTTTCCCTCTTCATCTGCCCCTACTCTCTTCCCTAGACAGCAGGTAGATAGATAAGAATGAATCGTGAGTCACATCATGTCACTAACTCTGCTCAAAACCCACAATGGCTCACCATTACATGCTTTTTAAAAAGCTATAGGCCTTACAGTGGTCTATATAAGAACATATAAACTGCACCCCCTTTTCCTTTATCTCTGTTTTTTCCTCTCCTATTATTCTCTCCCTCATTCACTCCATTCCAGCCACACTGGCTTTTTTGCTGTTTCACAAAAACACCGGGAATGTTCTTGCTCAAAGATGTTGTGTTGACTGTTCCCTCTGCCTAGGATTCTTACTCCTTAGATGTCTACATGGCTTTTATCTTCACTTCCTTCTTGTCCTTGTTCAAAGGCTGTTTTGTTGAGGTCAATCCTGACTATTCTGTTTGCATTTGAAAGCCTTTCTCCTTGGCACTCTCCATTCCTCTTATTTTGCTTTTTTCTTTTCACAGCACTTATCACCTTCTAAGAAAACAAAAATTATTTTAGTAATTATGGTTATTTTGTGTGTCCCTCTAATTATATATAAGCTCAATGAGGGCAGGAATTTCTTCTCCACTAAATCCTCACTGCCCATAACAGTTCCTACTGATAACAGTAGGTTATCAGTAAATATTTTTATATAAGTGAGTCAATATTTTAATATTATGTATGGTCACCATAAAGTCCCAAATTGTGAAGTGCCAATAATTTTTAAAAGGCTGTACAGTATGTCATTTACTAATTGCATGAAATGATATGTGCAAAAAGATCTAGAGAAGGGAGAAGTCAATGTAAGATCCCTTGTAGAATGTAAACTCTACAGGGACAGTTTTGCTGTTGTTCACTAAGATTGAACAAACCAACAGACAATGGCTATACCATATGTAAAAGTACAACTTAAACCCAAACCTGAAGCAACTTACCCAGGAAAGCAACACTCTTATCTATAATAACCCAGGAAGCCAACCTGCTCTAATTCAGACCTACAGGAAGCCATATTGCTCTTTCTATGGACAATCCAGAAGCTATAAACAGTAAGCTCTGTAACAATCAGTCCAATTTTGACAGCATCAGTCCAACTGACAGCATCCCTAATTGTTGTTCCTGCTTCCAACCCAGGACTAATCAGCTAAAGCCAAATATGTGGCTCTAACCAGTTTCATAGGATGCCCTGGTTCTAGTTAGCCTGCTTACAGCTTACCCAGGCCAACAGCCTCAGATCAAGGCATACCTGAAGCCTTTCCTTTTTTCCATTATAAAGCTTTACCATTCTTCTGCTTGCCTTTGAGTCTTTGCCAAAACAGAAGTGACAGTGGTTGACTCCCTTAGCATAGAAAGCTCAGAAAAAAGTAGGCTTTGCTTTCTCATTCAGCTGGACTTTGTTCATTACCACATTACTGTATCCAGAACTCCTGGAACAGGCATGATACATAGTAGGTGCTCAATGAATATTCGTTTAATGAATAAAGGACTCTCCCCATCAAGGACATTTCACTTAATACGGTGTTGCAGTTTTTACTTGCCTTGAAGGGAAAGGTAGGAATTGTTGCCCATGCACACTTCCTTCTTGAGGTTGTTCAAGGCCATCTTTCCTCTTTCTTGAAGAAAAAGAGAAAACTGGGCTGGAGTGGTAGAAAGTAGATCTTTTGATGTGACTTGAGAAAGGATGGTAAAGTAATAGCATCTATGTGGCAAACTTTTCTTGCATTCTGCTCATTGAATTTATCTTTGGTATCCTGAGCTTTAAAGATTCTGCACAGTTTGTGTGGTGAGAAAGGATGTCCCTCCCTCTAGTCCTCATTCTGTATCATACAGAAGTCCTCATGATGCACATGTGGTCTAGGCCAGCTCTGCAGGATAGGAGGGGGTTAGAGCCAAAACCCCAGTTAGTAACAGAATGTGACTGTTTGCATAGTACCAACCAAATAAGTATATAGAAAGAGTGTTTGTGACCATAGTGGGTGGCTGACAGAAAATTCGAGGGCTTCGGAATACTGGCTCTATTTCTCATTTTCCACAAATGCTTTCTCTGTTTTTCCTAACAGAATTCATGGAAAGGTATAGCGCTAGAAATGGAGAAGGTGTCTGGGTGTGAACACTGGGAACTGTTAAAAAACGTGGTTCTGCAGATTGCAATCAGATTTTAAAAAGGAGTTTGGATTTAATACCTATAGAGTAGGAAGCAGGGAAATAAGTTCTTAAGAAAGAAGAGAACGCAATATAGTGGTGTTTTAGATAGATTAATTTGGCAGTCAGTAGCATTTGCTTTAGCACTCAGAGTGCTAAATATTTTATTTAATTTCAATTAAATTAAATTGAATAGGTGGCATTACCTCAATTTAAGTGACCTAAAACAACTTTCTGGTAACTATTTTGTATCAAATGGAGAGGAATTTCCAAAAGAAAAAGATAGACCAATCTTTTATTTTCAAAACCAATGATTTTTATAAAATATTATGGATTCATTTGAATCACACTGTAGTTTAATTGTTTGGTAATGACTTATAGAGCAGGCACCTCATGCTGTACCCTAGGAAAAACTTAAGGTATATTTGAGACTATTAGGGAGTTGATGTAGTGCACAGCGAGCTTTTCAAATACTAATGGTGTGGGTGGCCGGGCAGGAGGTGAGAGAGAGAGAGAGGGAGGGAGGGAGGGAGAGAGAGAGAGAGAGAGATTAGCTGAAAACGCATCACTATATTTCTTCTGAAAATGCAGCCAGAGATAGTTAATGGCTTAAAGGGGAATGGAATCTCAGACTGGAGAAAACCAATTTAACTCACCCATCATATCCTTTTATGTACATTTAATGAACGTATATGTAGCTGATTTCAGGATCTCTATTCATATTTTTAAGACACATTTCAATGGAAAAGTAGAGAGAATAGCTTGCTAAATGACTTAGCAAATCTAATTGCTTTAAAATTTGAGTTAGATTCAAAACATAATTTTCCCTTCACAGGTGGTGATTAACAACTATATTTATAAGCACATCAGAAACTAAACTCAGAAAACTTTCTTTATGAACATTTTCTGGAGATACTGTTATAAAAAGGAACATTAATTCTTTAATCTACTATAGTTGGTTTTCAGATATTAAACTGCTGCTCTGAGCTTTTGGGATCCTGGTAATGAAAATACTAAAAATTTCAAACAACAGCTTTCTCGGAGTCCAAAAACATTCAACAGCTCTCCTGTGACTGAGACGAACATTTAAGACTCATTTATCAGTATTCATGGTCGGGTTGAGTTAGGTAAAAACATTTTAATGATTTAGTGATTATATTATAATGTGAATTTCTTGGGAGACTTGAAGTTATGTGTGGTATAGCCTGTAGATAAGTACTATAATGTTATCTACATTCTACTTTTACTTTAGCATTTATGCTAGACATTTCTGGAAACTTGTGATCAAAAGAAGTAGGTTAAATAAAACTAAGCTATTTCACATTCTAGCCATGTGACCCTGCTTACATTGCTTCCTTTTTCTGAGCTTGTTTGTTCCTTAAGGGTAAGACCTATGGTCCAGGGCAGTGGTAAACATGAACTAAAACATTTTTTTTAAGTACGAACATAGCATGTGGTACATAATAGGTTTTAGTATAGAGTTAAATAGAATAAATAATATGAAAATCTGAATAAAAGAAGAGTCAGCAAAATAAGACACATTTCTTCATCTCGCCATGCTTCATTTTCCTTATCAGTAAAATAGAGATAATGAAAGTATCCCTATACAGAGTCTTGTTATAAGAACTAACTAATATAAGGCATGGAAAGCACATAACACCATCCTTGGGTCATGATATTTACCAAATAAATGTTAGCAGATGCTCCCAACTCTGCAGTCTGGGGCAGTGGTCTTCAAATTGGATATATGTATATCTTGGGGTACATGAAGACTTTTCAAAGCCTGCATGGGCCCAGAATGTCAAGTGAGGTGACCAGACATAACTCGGGTTGTCCAGCACAGTCCTGATGTATGCCTGTCATTACTGATCAATTATTAGTATTGCTCCTTTTACTCTCAAAGTGCTCTGATTTGGCTAATAAATAATATGGACACCCTAGTTTTAAAAGAATCAATGCCCTGATTCTCAGCTTTCTGGTGAACTCTTTTTTACGATTTTTTTTAAATACACTTATTTCTAAAAATAATTTCTTTAAAATTGGTCAAAGTCAAGCCAATTGTTCTTTTTCACATTTCCTTACACAAATTACCCTTCTTCTATATAAAAGAAAGATATACTTTACTTCCACCAGAATTCTTGGAAAGAGAAATCTGAGGGAATTGAGCAAAGAGAACATTGACTGGTAAGAGTTTCACTTGGACATCCCATCCATTCCCAGCTTCCTGATCTATCTTTCCTAGAGTTGGAATTAAAAGTGACATATTTTTATGGGGATATGTATTAAGATGTTTACTTTACTGGTAAAATGAAGTCATATTTACTTGATTGAAAATAAGTTCATTGCATTGATAATGAGAACTGACTTTGCCTCATATATTTATAACAAACTTAATAATTTTAGTAAACTCAATCTTCACTTCTGCACTTTTGAAAAATATTTAAATTGTAAGTTAAATATTTTCTCAAAACATGATGTACTGGAAAGTGTGTGTTTAAAATTAACAACATTTTGATATCTCCAAACTTTTCTAAGCATATCATGTTAATATGGCAATTGTAGAGAAAGAGTTACAAGTATAATTAGTAGTCATTTAGTAAGTCTTGGTTAAGTTTTGTTTTTTATTTTTTAGGTATGTTTCTCAGAAATTGGGTAAGTGAATGATTCACTATGACTGGGTAAGAAATCCTTTGGTGAGTCATATGGTTTCTACTTTTCTTTTTTTAAAAAATTGGGTTGCTTGCTGTTAAGTCATTAAAAATATCTTCTGTTGAATGCTCACTATGTGATTTGTGACATGTAACTCAGAAGGCACACAACAAATTGAGTGACATTGCTATAGCAAACTTCCTCCATTTTCAACTTATTTATGTAAACTGTTTTCCTCACTGCTTACATAAATAAATATGAAAATTCAGTAATAAGTAACATGTATTCACAAATCCATAAACAAATTGAAAAAAAAGCCCCATTCATTTTCTTATGAGTTGACTTTCCAATAAAAAATTTACTATGTATAATTATATTTTTTAAAAGTTTTAATCTTGTTGATTTTATATTAATAGTGAAAACAATAACAATTAGATTAAACTTTAATATTTTATTATGATATGGTAAATATAAAACATTTTTAACTATTTAAATTATGTAGAGAAACTTTTGATATATATGTGGAGGAAAGTTTGAAGATCATTGATATAAAAAAATCTATTCCCCTGGGGGTCTGGCATATGGAGCCCGGGACCTGATCCCCTGACCACAACCAGGCACACCACCAGTGCCAAGGAGCATGCCAAAGATATCACATCCATGTGGGTGGCCCACCGTGGCCACCACAGTGACCACAGCTGCCGTGAGGGTGGCTGGACGTCACAGCCACCATGCAGATGGTCTGCCCACCACTGGAGTGCCTTGATGCAGGGAGAGTCACCAGCAGAGACCAGAGAGGGGAGGAGGATGTCTCTCTCCACAGGGCCCATTCCAGGGTGATGGGGGAGGCATCTGCACTGTGATGGTATTGGAGGACCTGAGCACACCTCTCAGCATTGGGCAGATCATCTGGACAACAGATTGGCAGGGGGACCATTCCTCTTTCAGAGGGGAGAGGAAGTCTAGGGCTGTCAGTGGTGGGAGGGGGAGGGAGAGGGGGATGGAGAGAGATTGGACAGGGGGCGTGGAGAATGGGTACAATCTGTAACAATGTGCATGCTGATAATGTTGATTTGATCAACACATATCAGCATTGAATCCCAAAAATATGTATAATCAATTATGATTCAATTAAAAAAAAAAGAAAAGAAAATCTATTCCTGCCCCACTGTGTATTTCCTAGTATTTCTCCCTAACAATCTAATGGTATTATTATTATTATTGATTGATTGATTGATTGATTTTAAATCGTATATATTTAAGGGTACACATGATGTTTTAATATACGTAGTGAAGTAATTACTATAGTCAAATTAACATGTCCATCATCTCATATAGCATGAGATCTCATATGTATTATAAAACATATCTTAAAAACATAAAACACTTTTAATTCACACATGAGATTTTTAAATTTGTAAAACTGTTATAAATTTTGAAATTATAGTGCCAAGAGAGCCTACAGAAAAAATTACCTATTCTTTAGCATGGCATTTACGATTTTCCCAGTTCTATCCTAATCATTTTCAACTTTCTCTTTCTTAGTTTTCCAATGCAAATGCCAGGAGCCCTCTCAAATACATTCTAGCTTTTGCCTTACTATTGATCATTCTTAAAATGCTTTTTGTTTGCCTCTTGCTTTGTCCAAAGCCTTCCTTCACTAGAACAGAGCCCAAGCTTTACCTTTTCAACAAAGCCTATTCCTAACAATTTCTCCTCTGAGTCATTCTTGTCTATTTCACTTGTGCATATCTTGAATCTACCACTGCACTGACTTCATGTTCTGACTGTGCAGAGATTCTCACCATTTCTTTAATATCAAGCACTATTTCCTTCATCTAAAATGCCCTTTCCCTCTGCTTTCCATTTCTCTAGCTCTCAGAATTTCCGTTCATCCTTTGAGGTCTAGATCAAATATTACCCTATTTGGGAAGGCCTTCCAGATTGTCCAGGGTTTAATCAGTCCCACTTTTGTTTTTTCATTAATTTAACTTAAATTTATATCACTAATCAAATATAGTATATATTGTTTATATTATTTATCTTCCCTATTATAATACCAAGCAAAAGTATTTAATAAATATTTGTGAAGTAGAAGATCATATGCTCCTGCTCATTAAGCATAGTTTAAGTCATAGAGTAGAAACTCAATAAATATCTATTGAACACATGTAAATAGTAATCAATTGAATTAGTAAAAGTTATTGTTTTGAATTATTTCAGGTAAGTATTTCAGAAAATCTGAACCAAAAAAAAGGTCAAGCTTTGTCTAATAGGCGTATATAGAATCCTAAGTCTTCAGAACATATAGAATATCTGTAAAATTGTCTAATTAATTTCAAATGATTTAGGGAATACAAACCATATTACATCATCAATTTGCAATTAACTAAAAAGCAATAGTAAAACATAACCAAAAAAGAAATCTGTCTTAAAATTTAACAAAGCTTTAACTTATAAGTAAAACTCATAACCTAAGTTAAAATATATTTATAAATAAATAATAATAAAAAAGTTATATATAAAAAGTTATGGAATACAATCAAAGTAGTACTTGGGAAATTTAAAACATTAAATATTTATATTAGAAAAGAAAAAAATAAATTGAAGAGTCAAACATCTAACCTAAGGAGTAAAAAAAATAAAAGAAAAAAATAACAGAATAAAGGAAATCATGAATATAAGATCTGAAATTAATGAAGTGGACAACATAACAGAAAAAAATCAGGGAGAATGGGTAAGATGGCAGACTAGAGGTGCCCAGGGTGTGTTCCTCCCATGGAAGAGGACCAGAACAACTAGCAGACAGCAAAATATTGATGGGAGTATCTGCAGGAGAGCTTAGGATTGTATCAGGAGACTGGTTAGATCCCTGTAGAACATGAAATCCCAGAGGAGAGAGAGGCACAAGGCTTCAGCCACCACATCTCCAACACTGGGATCAACACAGGAGGAATTTTCCCTTGCAGCAAAAAGGTAGGCAGAGGACCCACACCAACCCCGTCTTTACCACAGAGTCTGGCAGATCCTTTGGTAGGACAACGTGGAGCCAAATGTGAACTAGAATAAACATACTGAATCATCCTAGAACAGTAGCACAGACTGTTCACTCCACATCCCCCACATTTGTGACCAAAGCAGATGCAGTACAGCATCATCTTGAAACCAGAGCCATTGCCAGGAGCGTGCCCTGACCTGGGGCCAATAACCATGGTGCCTCCCCAGCCTTGAGGCTCTTCTCAGATGCTACTTCTATAGCCTGAGAAGCCAGGTTTAGTTCTGCTTAACTGACACACCCTTATATCCCTGGCAGGCAGATTCTTCTCAGGTAGACCATTCCCCATTTCTCCCCAAACCCCTATCCTTGCCAGCTGACTGAGCTGTGTGCACCTGAACCCTCAACCCAGAAAAACAGCTTACAGATCTCTAACCTAATGAATATGCCCTTGGGCCAGTGGAAATAAAGTGCATCTGCCCCTTCCAGAGATGCAGCTAGGTGGCTCCATCCTGAACAATCCTGCATAGCAACCTTGCCAACAGTCCCAGAAATAGCTGCACAAGCCCCTTCACTACAAGCCTGCTCAGGGGCTCTGCTCACCTTCCAGAAGCAGCTGGACAGGTTGCTCCACTGCAGGCCTGCCTATCAGCCCTGCCCACCACTGGGGAAATGACTAGACAGGCTCCCTCAGTGCAAGCCTACATAGCAGTCTTGCAAACCAACAGTCTGAGAAGCAGCTGGACAGGCCCCATCACTGCAGGCCTACATCAAAAACAAAACAAAACAAAACAAAACATTTAAAATAAATGGCCTATCAATGTACCTCAAAGAACTAGAAAAGCAAGAGCAATCTACACTCAAAATAAGTAGAAGAAAAAAACCTAATAAAAATCAGAGGAGAAATAAATGAAATTGACACTAAAATACAATAAAAAAGATTAATCAAATGAAAATCTGGTTCTTTGAAAAGATAAAGTCAGCAAGTCATTAGCCAGACTAACCAAAAGAAAAAGGCCACATATGTAAGATAAGAAATGCAAATAAAGACATTACAACAGATAGGCTCAAAATAAAAAAGATCATCAGAAACAATTATGAACAACTATATGCCAATGAATATTAAAACCTAGAGGAAATGGATACATTCTGGACATATGACCTACCAAGAGTAAACTAAGAAGAAATAGAAAACCTAAATAGACCAATAACAAGTAATGAGATTGAATCAGTAATAAAAAAATCTCCCAACAAAGAAAAGCCCAGGACCAGGTGGCTTTACCACTGAATTCAACCAAATATTTAAAGAAGAGCAAATACCAATACTTCCTAGACTATTTCAAAAAATTCAAGTGTGCAGAAATCTTCCAAACTTATACTTATGAGGCCAGCATTACCCTGATACCAAAACCAGGCAAGGACAAAATAGCAAAAGAAAACTACAGGCCAATATCCCTAATGAACACAGATGCAAAAAACACTCAGTAAAACACTAGCAAACTGAATCCAATAGCACATCAAAGAGATTATATATCAAGATCAACTAGGATTATCCCAGAGATGCAAGGATGATTCAATGTACACAAATCAATAACTGTAATACATCACATCAATAGAATGAAAAGAAAAAAACATATAATCATCTCAATAGGTGAAGAAAAAGCATTTGACAAAATTCAACATCTCATCATGATAAAGACTCTCGATAAATTAGGTATAGAAGGAAAATATTCTAATATAATAAAGGCTCTCTATGAAAACCCACAGCTAACATCATACTGAATGGGGGAAAGCTTTCAGAACTGGAACAAGAAAAGGATGCCCTCTCACCACTTGTATTCAACATACTACTAGAAGTTCTACCCAGAGCAATTAGGCAGGAGAAAGAAATAAAGGGCATCCAAATTGAAAAGAAGTCAAGTTGTCTGTCCCTGTTTGCAGATGACATGATCTTATGTAAAGAGAAACCTATAGACTCTACCAAAAATCTCCTATACCTGATAAACAAATTCAGTGAAGTTGCAGGATACAAAATCAATGTATAAAACTCATTAGCATTTCTATTTATGAACAATGAAATTGCAGAAAAAGAAATCATAAAATCTATCCTATTTACAACAACAACAACAAAAATACCTAGGAATAAATTTAACCATGGAAGTAAAAGATGTCTACAATAAAAACTATAAAATGCTTATTAAAGAAATTAAAGAAGGCACAAAAAAATGGAAAGATATCCCATTCTCATAGATTGAAAGAATCAAGATCATCAAAATGACCATTCTACCCAAAGTGATCTACAGAGTCAATGTAATTCCCATCAAACTACAAGTGCCATGCTACACCGAAACCAAGAACACAATTCAAAAATTTATATGGAACAACAAGAGACCCCCCACAAGCCAAAGCAATCCTGAGCAAAAGAACCAAGTGGAGGTTATCACACTCCTTGACTTCAAAATATCCTACAAAACTGCAGTAATCAAAACAGCATGGTATCGGAACACAAACAGACACACAGACCAATGGAACAAAACAGAGAATTCAAAAGTAAATCCACCTACCTACAACCAACTGATCTTTGAGAAAGGAGCCAAGAACATATACTGGGGAAAGGACATTCTCTTCAATAGATGGTGGTGGGTAAACTGGAGATCCATATGCAGGAGATTCAAACAAAACCACTATCTCTCACCATATATCAATATCAACTCAAAACTGATTAAAGCCTTAAATGTAAGACCCTAAACTACAAAACTTCTAGAAGAAAACATAAGGGAAGCACTTTAGGACATAGGTCTGGTCAAATATTTTATAAATAACACTTTACAAGCACAGGGAACAAAATGAAAAATAAACCAATGGGATTATACCAAACTAAAAATCTTCTGCACAGCAAAGGAAACAATCAAGAGAGTGAAAAGACAACCTGCTTACAGAATGGGAGAAAATGTTTTCAAATCATGCCTCCAATGAGGGATTAATATTCAGAATATATGAAGAACTCAAACAAATCAATAGTAAAAAATCAAATAATCCAATTAAAAAATGGGCAAAGGAACTGAATAGATATTTTTCAACAGAAGACATAGATATGGCTAACAGGTATATGAAAAATGCTCAACATCACTAATCTTCAGGGAAATACAAATCAAAACCACAATGAGAAACCATCTCACCCAGTTAGAATGGCTATCATCAAAAAGACAGAAAAAATAAATGCTGGCAAGAATGTGGAGAAAGAACACATTGTTGGTAGGGATGTAAATTAGTACAGCCATTATGAAAAACAGTATGAAGGTCTCCCAAACAACTATAGATGAGCTATCATATGACCCTACAATCCCACTGTTGAGTATATATCCAAAGGAATGAAATCAACATGTCAAAGGGATGTCTGTACTCCCATGCTTTTCACAGCTGAATTCACAGTAGCCAAGGGTTGGAACCAACCTAAATTTCCTTCAACAAGTGATTGGATAAAGAATACACAATGGAATACTCAACCATAAAAAAGAATGAAATTCTGCCATTTGCAGCAACAAGGACGAGCTTGGAGAAAATTATGTTAACTGTCAGACATAAAGAGAGAAATAGACTTTCTCACTTATATGTGGGAGCTAAATAGGTTGACCTCATAGAAGTAGAGAGTAGAATAGTGGTTACTAGAGATTGCAGGGGAAAGGAGGAGGGAGTTGTGGAAGGGGTGATCAGCAGATACACGATGGTAGAGAGATAGGACGAATGGGATCAAGTGTTCTATAATGTAGGGAGACTACAGTTAACAACAAAGTGCTGTGTGTCTTTGGGTAGCTAGTCAAGATGATGTTGTATGCTCCTAACACAAAGAAATGACAAATGTTTGAGGTGATGCATATACTAAGCACCCTGATGTGATCATTGCACACAGTTTGAATGTACCCAAATGTCATACCATACTCCATAAATATATACAATTATCATGGGTCAGCTAAAGAAAATAAATTAAAAAGAGAGAGAAAGAGAGAGTAGAATAGTTACCAGAAGCAACGAAGAGCAGAGGTGGTGGGGATGTTGGAGAAAGGTTGACAAACTTGTACAAAGTTACAAAGTTACACTTAAACAGAAAAAATAAGTTCTGGTGCTCTAGGGTAGCAATAGCTAATAATATTGTATTGTATATTTCATCCTAGCCAGAAAAGAGGCTCTTGAATGTTATAACCACAAAGAAATGATAAATATTTAGGTGATAGATATGTTAACACTTCTGACTAGGTCATTAAATAATATATGCATGTATGGACACCACAAACTGGACCCCATAAACATGTATAATGAAAAAATAAATAAAAGAATCAGCAAAACCAAATAAATAAATAAATAAATAATGAAATTGACAACCTGGAAAGATACGTAAATGTAGAAAACTCCCCACACTTGTGTATACACTATAGAACTTCGTTTTCCCTTTACAGCTAGCCCTTAATAATTAAGATTGCCTTGAAAGCAAACATCCTGTCTTGCCCAGTACATCTCTTAAGGCAGGAAGCAGCTGTCTATCACACTTGAAGACTTTCTAAATCTTGTTTTGCCTGATAAATCTCTCAAAGCATCCTTTCTTACCTGATACATCCTGCTACATATGCATCTCTCAAAGCAGGAAGCAACTGTCCATCACACTTTAAGACATCTTATCTTCCCAATACATTTACCTGTATAAAAGTCAGCCCTCAGTGGATCAGGGAGGCAGTTGAGACTTTACCCTCTGTCTCCTGGCTGATGTCTTCTGAAATAAAAAGACTCCTTTTAATTCTGTCTGGCAGGTATAACTGGTGATCCCATAGCAGTGAGCACTTGGACCCACATAGGTCAGAGATTCCCCTGGTGAAGGGGAATCCCATGGGATTTGTTTGTTACCAGATAGATAAAGAAAAAACATAGTGGCAGAAAAAAAATTTTTAAATATAAATTTTTTTTTTTTTTTTTTTGTCTTTTGTCTTTTTTCCGTGTCCGGCAACGGATCACAACCCTCAGTGTTGCCCCCGTACCGGACCGGGGACTGGCAATGGGATTGCAAACCTCGGTGTTGCTCCCGCGCCTCGCTCAGCCAGTGAGCGGGAACCGGTCTG
>NW_007732213.1:101704-108791 GCF_000696425.1 Galeopterus variegatus | reverse complement strand
TCACTGGCTGAGCGAGGTGCGGGAGCAACACTGAGGGTTGCGATCCTGTTGCCGGTCCCAGACTGGTACAGGTGCGACACTGAGGGTTGCGATCCGTTGCCGGACACAAAAAAAGACAAAAAAGGAAAAAAAAAAAAAAAAGAAATTTGAAATCTTAGACAAAATATATACATTTCTAAGAAAAGAAAACTGCTAAAACTGATTCAAGAAATGAATATCTGAATGTTCCCATAACCTTTAAAGGAGTTAAATCACCAGTTAGAAATCTTCTCCCAAAGCAAACTCAAGGAAAAGTTTGGTTTAACAAGAGGACCCTATCAAACTTTCAAGAAACAAATAATTCTGATATTAACAAACTTTTTCAGAAAAGTGAAAAGGAGGAAATTTTGTCAAATATAATGGTTTTATAAATGCAAAACAATTTATGTAATTTATGTGTGATAGATAGCATAGTAATAAAATAAACGCCTGTGAGCACACCACCATTACTGTTGCCGCTGAGAGCTCCTTCTCTATCCTGTCCTACTTCCTCTTGCAGCGGTAAACAGCATCCTTAATTTTGTATTTCTAATAATAGATTTTGTAAAAATCGAGGTATTCTTTAAATTCAGTAAAATGCATAGATTCCTAATACATTTTGACAAATAACTACACATATGTAAATAAGATAAAGAAAAATTCCATTTCTGAATAATTCTCCCTCCTCCCACCAAGGCAATCAGAGTTCTTTACTTTTCTGATTTTTATCAGCATAGGTTAGTTTTGTCTGTACCTGACTTTTGTATTGGTGGACTTATGCAGTACAGTGTTCCTGTGTGTGTGTGTGTGTGTGTGTGTGTGTGTGTTTCTTTTACCATTCATCTATGTTGCATTCACAGTTCAGTGTATAAATAAACTACAGTGTGTTCATCTATTTTCCTGTTGATGGAATCTCAGGCTGTTTCCAGTTTGGAGTTGTTATGGCTAAAAATGATCTGAACATTCCCATACACAGCTTTCTTTGGACATATTGTAACATTATCTGAGTAAATATTTCAAGGTAGAATTACTGTATCAAGTAGGTGAAACTTCCATACAAGAAGCTGACAACATGTTTTCCAAACTGGTTGCACTGTTCTACAGTCACTAGATATTTATGAGTTTACTTGCTCTCCTTGCAGCAGGCACTCTGGATGTAGCCAGTCTTCTTATTTCGCCATTCTAATGTGTGGGAGGTGGTATCTCATCGGGGTTTTAATTGGCATTTTCATGATAAATAATAAGGTTGAACAGCTTTTCATGTACTTGAGTGACTTGGAAAAGTGAAATTTTCTGAAAGATGATTTTGCTTGTTTGGTGTGTAAATTTAAAAATTGATCCTGGGGCCGGCCCGGTGGTGCACTGCTACTGTGCACCACTTGGGAGTGCGGCGGCGCTCCCGCCGAGGGTTCGGATCCCACATACAGACCGNTGTTGTTGCAATTGGCACTTCAGTGTTTTGAAGATCCTGGGGGTCCTGCAAATAAGACACAAATATAACCCATTAGCTATACACAATTAAGCAATAATTATTACTGATTTAGGAGTTATCACAATAGCTATTTCCCAGTAAAAATGCTTTTCTTTGGAACTAAGTGAATTACACTTATTTAAATTTTCTTCACAACTATTATTAAATATGCATTTAAGAAAACACCCAGTGGGGCTGGCCCCGTGATTCACTAGGGAGAGTGTGGCGCTGGTCACGGTTTTGTATCCTATATAGGGATGGCCGGTGCGCTCACTGGCTGAGCGTGGTGCGGATGACACCGTGCCAAGGGTTGCAATCCCCTTACCGGTCAGAAAAAAAAAGAAAACACCCAGTGACCTGCCTGATCTCATGCTGCTCTATTTACCATTGCTTTCAGCCAAGTACAGAGCGTGGGGGGGAGTCTGGCAAGCAGCTCCATGCCTTCTTTTGTCTGGGTGTGGAGCAGTGCATGAGCCAGCCTTTGTCCTGTCAACACCAGCAGCTGAGAGGCAAGGACCTCTTTGTCATGAACCTGTAGAATGGCCTGGGGATATGAACATGGAAAAATAATACAGTCACAGATTTATTTATTCTGTAGAAAGGGGTTGCCAGTGAAGACATTCCAGTTCATTTTCAAGCTGTATACTGCCATGTATTTGTACAAAATCCAAACCAAACTTGGCATTTAAATCCTAATTTCTGCTTATTAGCTAATCTTTTTTCTTTCACCTAATATATCAAAATTCAGTATGATTACACAATGTGTTGTCTTCAAACTTTTGGCAAATGAAGGGAATTAGATTAGATTATATCATGACTGCTTAAAATCCTCAACTGGCTTCTGAATGCACTTAAAATAACCATGGGCTCTCAGGCTTCCTATGATCTGGCCCCTGACTCTCCCCACCTCATCTCATAATACTTTATCCCTTGCTTACTATGGTCAGCCACAGTGGCCTTTCTGGTCCTTTCCCTAGCCAAGCTGGTCCCCACCTCAGTTCCTCTATACTTTTTATTTCTGTCTTGAACACTGTTCCTCCAGTTTTCTGAGTGCCTTCTTATTTTGGGGGACTCAGTTCAAATGTTATCTTCTCTGACCACTCTATTTAGTAGCTCCTGTTTATTCATACGATCCTGTTTATTTTCTTCACAGTGCATATCACTTAGTACAAAATTTAGCATGCTCTTCTCCTACCAGTAGATTATCAATTCCATGAGGAAGACATCTTGTCTGTTTTGTTTACTGCTATACCCCTCTGTACAGAACAGGCCTGGCACACTATAGGAATTTATTTGATAACAGTTATATTTTAATATTCTACTTTTGTGCCTAGAAGTTCTAACAAAAGGAAGAGCAAAAAGCTTTAATGGAGATTTTACTGATTCTTTACTCCAACTATTTTATAACTTGAGCCCAATTAACATTCATAGGGTCATAATTACCTCTTCTCCTAAGTGGTCAACTCCATGGTTATAGAGTTCCCCCACATAATGCCTTCTAACAACATCTTCACTAACTTGAAGGTGATGGGCTAAATCCACGGCTAGAACTGGCCAATCTTGGTCTTTCCCAAAAGGAGTGGTCATTGCTTCTTCTGAGGAATCTTTGTCCTTTGCACCTGAATGCTGGGCCTGGACAGCTGCACTAACAACTTTCAATAAGAACTTGGAAATGGAAAAAGAGATACAGCAATGTCTTGTTAGTGTGTTTCATTAAAAAATACTTAAAAGTAATTGTTGGTTTTTCTGTCAATTATAGTGAGTCACTATGAAAAAAGGAAAACATACCAGCTCTCAAGAATACTTTGAAAGTGATCATCTTTTTAAAGGCCAGCGAGATTTTTGCTTTACTGTTTTCCAAGAAACAAAAAAATCTAGTAACTGCAATTTACCTGTTGTCGTACAGAAATAAAATTTGGATCCATTTCCCCACTAGGTAATAACTGAATTGAAGTTAGGTCTTTGAAAAATGCATTTTTTCCCTAAAAAGAAAGAGATCAAGAAAACTGATGAGTGTGGATTATTATGGGTGAACAAAGGGAAAGATGAAAAAGACTAAAGTCATTTAACCAGGAATAACTCACAGCTAATTTTTATTTTCTCTCTAAAAATAAGGTTTTAGAATTTTATTAATTTTTATCTCAATTATCTAGTATGTGGCAGGCAGGCTTTCAGTCCCCAGTGATCCCCTCCTGATATTCATGCCTTGTATGACCTCCTCCCCTTGAATCCACATGGGCTGGTGACTTGCTGCTTGCAAACAGAATGCGGTAGTGGTGGTAGCACAGAAATTCCAAGATTAGGCTCCAAAAGACTGCTTTTGCCTTGGGTGCTCACAGTCATCCTCACCTGTTCTGAAGGAAGCCCAGCTGCCAGGCTGCGAGTGCCCTGTGGAGAGGCACATGTTGCAGAGGACTGAATCTTGCCAACAACCATGCTTGGAAGTGAATCACCCTCTCCTCACTAAGCCTCTAGATGAGACCAGCTGAGCCTTCAGAGGAGACCACAGCCTGGGCCAACACCCCAATTACAGTCTCTGGAGAGACTTTAAGCCAGAGGCACCTACATAAGGGGAACCCAGATACCTGAACCACAAACACTGTGAGATAATGTTTGTTGTTTTCAACCACTAAGTTTTGGGATAATTTGTCACAAAGTAATAGATAACTAACCCACAGTGTGTACTCTGAGTCCTTTTAAAAACACTTGTTGAATTGTTTAAAAACACCTTGTTTAAGAGAATAGATGCATGTCTGAAGAGTCAATACAGAATATCAGAAAACAGGAGTGCAGAAGTTCCTTGAAAGGAAATTTCTGCTTATAATATCTTCAAACTCAACATGTCCAAAAATGTTCTAAATGGGCTTACTTGTAAATGACAGCCCAGTTCCCCAAGCTTGAAATTGGACTGAATTGTAACTCCTTCCATCTTCTGCAGCCCTATACCCAGTAGGTGTCATTAGGTTACTGATTCCTCCAAATCCCTTCATGATTTTTATGACCTTCCCCCCAAGTCCACATCTTCACCAACTCCTGACTCTCAGTGGTTTCCCAAACTCTCTTCACTATTTCCTCCAGTCTTTTCTGCATACTGCTGCCATGTAACTTTTCTTTAACATCTTTTTAATTATAAATGCATCAGACATTTAATGAGCTCCTATTATGTGCCAGGCATGGTACACAGACATGGGAACATAGTAAAGAGGTGCCAAGTTCAGGGAACACAAAGACTTTGAACAGAAGATGACACTTAAGGAATAACATGAAAAACAAACAGGAACTGGCTGTACAAAATAGTTGCCTGTGAAAACCAAACACCCCAAAAAAAGAAGTGTTGATAAAAACACATGATCTCTTGAGGAGTGAGTGTAGCTGACAGTGGCAGCAGCACAGGTGCAGGAGAAGAACAGCTGATGAGGCAGGAGAGGTAAGTGGCGGCCAGGGACGCCTCCTTCCTCCTGGCTCTGGCCGTATGCCAGGGGTTCCATGAGAATGACATTCCAGGTCTGCTGCGCCACCTCATATCACTCCTCCCCAGGATGGACTGGTGAGGTTAGGAGAAGGAGATGAGCATTCTCAACAGTCCCTCGGCCTCCATCTTTGCGGAGGCAGTCTTCCCACAGGGAGAACGCCATCTCTGTTCCTACGGGGCCATGTACCTAGGGGTCCAGCTGGGCCTTTCCTGGAATGTACAAGTCTCTCATGTAAGCCTAAGCTGCGTTCTCCAACCTAGCTTCTATCAGCAAAAAGCTAAGTAGCAAAAGTTGACGTTTTTATCTCCAATAGTCTGAATCCTATGTCTGTCTCTCATTTGGCACCTATGTGGGGAAGACAACGGCTTTACTATCTACAGCAGTCAAATTGGGAAAGTCTTCAACATGTTCTACTAACAAGTTTGAATTTGATCCTGCAGGGGAGCCAAAAACTCTTAGGCATGGAACTAGTATGATTAGACCTCAGTTTTGGGAAGACAGCTGTGGCAGCATGGGATTGGAGAGAGAGAAGCTGGGGGCAAGGCGATTAGAAGAGGCTGTCGTCGTAGCCAAGGGAGAGAGGAGGAGGCCTGGACTAGGGGTGTAGTGATGGAGAGGAACAGACAGATACATTCTACAGAAGATTGTACAAGAATGAATTTACAGCAAAGTAAATGGCTTGAAACAGGGAGTTGAGCCAGATAACTTCAAGGATTCTAGTTGACACCAGTGCACAAATGACAACATAACCAATCAACTAACCAAGCCAGGGAATTTAGGAGGAACAGCTAATCTAGGTCAGGAGCAGAATGGGGTGAGGGTTTGCAGATATATTTTCGATACGAGGTGTTTGAAGTCTCACAGGGCATTCAAAGAGAGATGTTTAACAGAAATATATGCCTCAAAGTCCGGAGACTGGTCAGGCCTAGAGGTATGCAAGAGGGAGAGAATGAGCCTGTCCAGGAGGAATATGGAGAATGAGAAGGGCAAACAGCTGAGAGCACTTCAAGGGAAACCAACATGTAAGGTAAATCAGAAGAACGCAATCAGGTGCAGAATAAGGCAGCTGCAACCCCACAATGAATTATTTCCCATACAAGTCATAAAAATATAAACAACTTCTATTAAGTAAGAAAATCCATGTGATTGTACACCCACAGCTCCAAAATAGCTCTGAAATCCCCTGAGGGTCTTACCTTACTATCAAAAAGTGAAAGTGGCTTCACAGTTCTATTAAGTAAGAAAATCCATGTGATTGTACACCCACAGCTCCAAAATAGCTCTGAAATCTCCTGAGGGTCTTACCTTACTATCAAAAAGTGAAAGTGGCTTCACAACAGGGGATGCCTGAAACCATGGATAGCCCCGAACCTTACACATACTGTTTTCTTCCCGTGCATACATATCTATGATAAAGTTTAATTTAAAAATCAGGCATAGTAAGAGATTAACAATAACTAATAATAAAATAGAATAATTATAACAATTTACTGTAATAGAAGTTATGTGAATGTGATCTATCTCTCAAAATACTATAATATTTTCAGACTGCAGTTGAGCGCAGGTAACTGAAACCATGGAAAGCAAAACCACATGTAAGGGGAGACTACTGTACTATAAATTTCTAATCTGAAGTAGAGAAAAACATGCATCAATAGTAGCATGTTATTCTCCTGTCCACAGTCCAAAGTTTAGCACATTTTATGAAAACTTAGTTTAAACATGCTATCAGACAGTCTGGAAAGGTAAATTAAAATTGGCCGTAGTTCATAACCAGTTTCCTTAATAGAGTATTTTCTTTCCATTTTTATTTCCTGATAGTCATCAAAATGATAAAGGCAAAGTTCACCGCTACTGTTAATAAGGTACTACATACAGCGTAGGATGAGAATGGCTTTGCAATACACACAGCGAAAATTCTAGTTAAGGTAGAGTCACTTACTCTTCGGCATAACCTATCCTTTGGTGCTTTTCCAACCTAACAAAAAAGGACACAAAATGCTGTAATATTTAATAATGTAAATAAAAAGGCATCACTATGTTGAAAAAGAAAGTAAAAAGTAATCAAACTTAAGAAACTATAAATGCAGCAGAAAGTGTGGCAATCTTTCATTAATTAACTGTT
>NW_007732213.1:76061-98356 GCF_000696425.1 Galeopterus variegatus | reverse complement strand
GAAAGAGAGAGAAAGAAAGAAAGAAAGAGAAAGAAAGAAAGAAAGGAAAGAATGGAAAGAAAGAAAGAAAGAAAGAGAAAGAAAGAAAGAAAGGAAAGAATGGAAAGAAAGAAAGAAAGAAAGACAGGATCTAGAAATGACAGGCAACGCATTATGGGTGAGGTTTATGTAAGAAAACCAAAGCAGAACTGTAGTCAACCACATTCAAAGAAAATATCTTGGCCCTGTGTCGAAAGACTGGTGAGTAAGTGTACATTTGTACATTTTAATTTAAAATAAAATGAAAACTGTTGCTTTATTCAACCACCAGTCCTACTCTCTTTGGTGAGGAGGCTTTTACAGTTTGTATATTACTCTCTTTCTGAGGGTTTAGAGCTCTTCTTCATGTCACTGAAATGCCAGTGCTGGGAATTATATTTAACTGAGCATGAGTAAAATGTAGTATCAAATAGAAAATACTCTAACAAGGCCCAATCTTTCTAACATCAGTCAATTAATTAAAGGAACTAAATAAATAAGAAGTCAGTACATGAAATTTAAAATTACCTTACCTTATCCATTAAGTATGTAGCAGCAGAAAACCTTTTAACTAAGAACGTATTCCACATCATCAGCGCAATGCCTAGGCAGCAAGTGAAGTAGTAAATAGACTGTTTATATATTCTCGCTTTCATCACACAAAACAAATTATTGTCTTCCTTAAGCTTACCAAACTATGTGAGCTATTTATTTAGATATCATTTCTTAATATTTATCTTTAATAAAAGTCAGAACTGGGCTGCATAAAGAATATTTCCAAATGGCCAAGAAGCATGAGAAAAGATTTACATCATTAGTTATCAGAGAAATCACAATGAGATAGCATCATACAACCACTAGAAAGGCTAAAAAAATTTTAAATGACAATAACAAGCGCTGGTGAGTATGTGGAACAAATGAAACACTCATATAGTGCTGGTGAGATAAGTGGTAAAACCACTTAGAAAACTGGCCATATTTACTATAAAGTTAAATATGTATCTACCCTATCGCCCAGCAATTCTACTGTTCAGGATACACCCAAGAAATGAATATAAGAGATATAGATAAGATTGTTGAGAATAGCTTTTTCATTACAGCCAACACTAGAAACAATCCCAATGCCCACCAATAGATTTTTTCATATGTAACCACCAACTAAAGTGACATATAAAAAACTATTTAAAAAACCACAAAAAATATTTTAAAAAAAATTTTAAAAACATAACCAAACAAAAAATATGGGCTTTATACTTCCATATTCATTAAGCTGTGGCATTAAAATTAAATTTCTGAAACAGCTGTCAATCAGGCAGTGTAAACATGACATTTCACATGCTGTTATTACTACCCATGCAGCTGATTCTGTACCTAGGAGCAAAGGTCCTTTATAGGCTGTGAAGAAGCCAGGAAGCTTACTCGATGTACAAATGGGGTAAAGGCCTAACTTGAAGAAATACTAGCCTAAAGTCAGTAAGTAACTTAATTTTATTAAAAAGGATAGACTAGAGACCATATTTTACAAACAAGTCATTGTAAATTCTTCTTTTCTTGAAAGAAGGTAAGATCTACGAGATGAATTAATAATTAATTTTCAAGTTCTCTTCATGTAAAATGGAACATTTTATAACTTCTGAAACTTGACTTCATGCCACCTGCCAGAAGGTGACACAGGTAAAGTAGAGATAAGCAACTTCTCTAGAATTTATCACAGAAATAAGGTGACACCTCTTCTCACCCAGACTAACACCTAGTCTTACCACTTATAAAAGTTACTAACTAGTCTAGAACTGATCTCATCACTTAATTCTTATAACGAAACCCATCTATCTATTAAATGGAATCAGCAACGTGTTTACAAGTTCTCTACTATAACGTAACATTTTCTCAAGGAGCTATCAGCAGCCCCTGTAGAATAGTGGAGAATATTCACTTTGATTAAGAGAAGCACAAAGTAGTTTCTCTTTTGGCTACCTAGCTTTTTTATCAAGAATTACAGTCCTGAGAAACCCATCCTCTTTTCTTCTCTACCTGTGAACTAAAGAGGGAATCAATGATTCATGCATAATAGCTCCCTTACTTACACCTAGCAATTGGAGTCAGCTTGGGGGACAGAAGGTGACAATAACTACCAGCCTCCTCGCCCACTCCTGGATAGCATTTTTCCAAGTAGTTAAAATAGCCAGTACTTTGCATATAGCAATACACAGCAATATATTAGGTGGTAGGACAAGCAAACAAACATTTAAATTTTTATTTAAATCAGGATGTCTGTCTCTTTTGAATCAATCAGTAATGTTTTTAATATGCTTACTTACCATTCTGAACATGTGCATTAAGAATGTGTTTCAAATGTTCTATTGATCTAACAAAAAAACGTGCTTCCTTACATACAAAGAGAAAAAAGAGAGAGAAAAAAAAGGTGTATCATTTAACAGGTGTTTCCAATACCAATGGAGATTTCTTATATAAATTTCTGCATAAAGCTATCTAAGAATGTTGCAGTAAGAGCACAGGAGTATTAGATAAGAAGTAACTTTTGATAACTTCAATCATCCCTCTTAAATTCACATTACCTATTAAATGATTAATTCCTACAAACTCCCAGGTTATTTATGCAGACATCTGGACTCAAATTTACTGTGGTCTGTACATCACAGAAATGTTCTCTCCCATAAATACTTGAATTTCACACAGATGCAAAAACAGTGAGTTTACATTTGCAAATATAATTCATTCATTCATTCATTCAACAAATATTAATTGAGGGCTGGCCAGTTGGCTCAGCTGGTTAAAGCGTGGTGTTATAACACCAAGGTCAAGGATTCAGATCCTTATGCTGGCCAGCTGTCAAAACAAACAAATATTTATTAAGCTTCTACTATGCACCAAGCCTTGTCTGAGGCACCAGGGATACTATTATGAACAAAACAGACCCGAGGCCTTGCTTCACTGACGTCTACTGAAGGAGCTGGACAACAAATATGGTAAGTACATCACACAGCATGTTAGTGGTAAGTGCCAAGGAGAACAATGTAAAGTAGAGAAGGTAATATAAAATGGCATAGGAGATGTTTAAAATTCAACCTTTCTAATCAAGGAAGTTTACATACTAAAACCCAAATACAGTATGTAATGCTGATAAAATTATCCAGATCTTTGCAAAATAATTTTGTAGACTGTACACAGATTAAAGACATCACTACAGCCAACACGTACTGATGTTGGAAATGCTTCAAAGGTGATTTCAATTGTTTTGAGCCTAAGAAAGTCATGTGTGTGAAATTATGGAGATGGGATACAGGATGGATACGGCAAGGAGATAACAGGAAAAACAAGAAAAACAGCCACTTATTTTAAATATAAGCAATTCTAATAATGGACAATAACACTAATCAAAATGTCAGGTACTATGCATGCCTTTTCTCTACAAACTGCTGTACACAGCCTTTCGAGATGTCTACTATTATAGGCCCCATTTTAGGAGAAACTTGGTATGAGGAGTTCAGAAACGTGCACCAAGGTCATACTAGTTGTTGCTGTGATTACTATTAGCTGTAAAGCAGTTTTCTTCTTAAATGCCACTCTCTTTGACCTGAATCTGGAATTATTTAGATTTTGAAACCATTGTGCCTCATTCTAATCCTAACATTCCTTTTTTCATGGAATGAAAAAACCCAATTCGAGTAGACAGCCTAAATATGATTCCATCCAGTTATAGAGTAGTCAACTAAAGAGGGTGATTTCAGGGGCATTCAGAGGATCCTTTGTCCTAAAATCTCTTTTTGGTCAAGGTTTAATTGATCAAAGACCATTCCTTTATTTAAATCACTTACTTTTGTAGTGTCCTCCTTTAATATGTAAATAAGTACATAAAAAAGAGAAGTTTTTGGAGGAAAAAAGAAAACTCCTACCACTAATATATTAGCATAAACTAGTTGATCCATGAGATTTCTCTACAAGAATGCAATCTGATATAAGGAGATAAAGGAAAGAATTTTGATTTGAGTGGAATAATACATCAGAGCACCAACTAGGGAGGCCTGAGCAAGGGACTGACTAGCAAAGAGGAGTATTCGCCATAGGTTTTACGTCATATTGATCCTGGCATTAACCCTGAAGGATTGGCACCTTCACAGGGGTGGCAGTAGAAAAAAATAATAGGCCAGAGATTCAGTAACTGTCCTGCACACAGATGCAGACACTTTCAGCGATTCATCCAGAATCCAATTCCAGGCCTCTGCCTCCATGCCTGGTGCCCTTGTCCTGTGCTGCTTCCAGACGGTGAGTGCCTCAGGAGAGAAGGTGCCTACCGTAAGTGAGAAAAAATGATGCCCGAGCAGAGAGCTAAGAGGGCAACAAGGCTAACCCTGGACTACAGTCAACCCCATGCACAATATGCCTTTTTTGACTGTACTTCTGAGAATTCTGTTAGGTAGGTGCCATTACACGCAGGAATTCAGAAGAAAATGAAAATACACTTGTCACGACCTAACTAGGGAGTAGAGCAAAACATACTGGTTTTAAATAAAGAGAAACCTATGCTTAAATCCTGGCACTTTCTTTAGCAGTGTGTCCTCAGGCAAGGAACTTAACTTCTCTGAGTCCTAGTTTTCTCTTCTGTAGAATGGGGATTGTAGACACTACCTACACTTTATAGGTTACTGTGAGGAGTAAGAGGTAATGTATGAAAAAGGCCCAGCACAGTTACTACTACAGAGACACTCCACAGGGAAAACGCCAGTGCTGTTTAATTAAACCTTCCACACATACGAACAGCACGAGCACAGAAGCAGAACTAACACGGAAGGAGTAGTGAGAGTCCTACCTCTGGGTCTTTATTCCACTGTACGACACATTCCCAGCAGCAATGTGCGTGCAGCACGTCCAGCTCAAGGCTACAAGGAAACTGCTTGTAGGCTAAACGCAGTAGGTCTGAAAGTCAGAGGACAGTGACGATGTTATTCTTTCTGTAATAAAAACTCAGCCACATCTTTCCACTCTGGAGTTCATATTTCTCATTATTTGTGTATCACCTGGTACGACTCCTAAGTCCATCTCCACCTCTGACACCTCCAGGAAACCTCTGTTAATACCTTCTTTGGGTTCATCTGGGTTTTCTACATCTCTTTCTTTAGTAGCCAGTTTTAATAGTTCAGGACTGAAGTCCTGTTTAAATATCCACTTGGCTACACTGTCTGCAATGCCACCTGTAGTTGGGAGACAAGAAAGAAAACGAAAATTTATAGCACATACGTGGCAGTGTTTGCCAACGGGAGCCAATACAATGCATAACCCGCATTTCCTTATAAAGAGATCTCAGTGCTACATTCATTTTTGAGCCTGAAGGTGACCCCCAAAAGCCATGAGATTTACAGCAGTGCTACTACCTACCCCTCACCTTGTGAGGGCAAGCAGGGTATTTGCTACTTTGGGGAGTCTTTACCCTCTCAAAAAGTGACAAACATAAATGCATGTGCATATGTGTCTGTATACCACATATTTTCTGTGTCCACAAATCCAAACTGCATCTTACCAGACAGACAGAAATGGATACATCCTTAAAACACTTTCATTTAAATTTTAAGAGAAAACAGATGGATTAGCATGATACTCATGAGTCTAGGCTTCTAAGGGCAACACAGTATTACTTCTAATTACTTTCTAACTTGCTTACATAAAATATTTATGGGCAAAATTTAGCCATATCTAATTAACAACATGATACCATACCACGATTCAACCATCAATGCAGTACAAAAAATTTTAAATGCATGGTGAAAAAGATTCAAGATGTTTGAAGAGTCCTGTTTATTACCTTAAAAATATTATACTTTCTTCTATAATTTACCACAACCTTTTTTCAGTCTTTCCTCCTATCTTAATTCAAATAAAAATGTTACCACAAAAAGAATGCTTTACAGTAAACTTACAGTTATCAGTGAAAATAAATGGGAGCAGTGTGCTGCATGATCTAATTTCTTATGTTTCGTTTCTAAATCATTTGATAATTCTTAATTACAGAATTAAGCCCCTGACTATAGTGCTCGGGTTAATTAAAATGGTGTTTCTACACTTTCACTAGGTGGAACATGGAATGTAGTAAGTTTACAATTAAAAAATGGTCAGAAGTCCTACAAAGAATGAGTTAACTAAATAAAAATCTATAAATTACAGTGTTAAATGCCTAACAGAGCTGCTGAACAGAAGAGTGAGCACCCAAAGATAATTCAAAATGTAAGATGCTTATACTCCTGCAAGATACAATCACAGGAACCCAAATAACTCCAGGACAATAGAAGTGATGCATCAGAAATGAGGAATAAAGTTCTGCTGAGATTAGGAGAAAGAAGAGAGAATTTGTTGTTCCTGAATCATGAGAGGCTTCTTGGAGGAGACAACATTTGAGCTGGATCTTGAAAGATGAATAAAATTAGTCATCCATGAGTGGGAGATGCAGGAAAAGAAAAGAGGACAGGCTCAGGTCCAAAGACGAGAGTCACACACATGCTTCATTTTATCTAAAACCTAGCAAGTAAGCAAGAAAAGAAGCAGAAAAATGAGTTGGACTCCAAGTCAAGGTTCCTGAAGAGCTAGCTTAATATTTTATGCTTTGTTCCAGCAGTCCTAACTTCTTTGTCTCATGACCCCCTTAATTTTTAAAAATTGCTGACAACCCCAAAGAAGTTAGGTTTATGGGTTACATCTGTCAATATTTACAATATTAGAAATTAAAAGTGAGATATTTAAAAATATTCTTTATTAATTCACTTAAAAATAAAAATAATAAACCTATTACATGCTAATATTTTATGAAAATAACTGTATTTCCCAAAGCAAAAAAAGATGTTTACTGACAAAAGTGGTTCTACTTTATACTGTTGTAAATCTATTTAATGTCTGGCTTATATCTGGATGCTCCAATCATCTCTGGCATCCAATCTATTGTGATCTGTTGTTTTGGTTAAGCATACAAGGAAAATCTGGTCTCACACAGACATGTAGGTGGAAAAGGAAGGCTTGTGAGGTCCTCGGACCACTTTTTGAGAACCACTACTCATTTTGTTAGGCAGGAAGAAGTACCTAGGGTTCCTGAGCAGGGAACTGACTGAATCAGACTTAGAGAAAATTAATTAAGAAGTATATAGAGGGTTATTATTATTTTTAAAATCTGAGTATATTTCTCTTTCCCTACTCTTTCAGTCATTTCTGTTTAAAAAATGTGTAACAAAAATGTAGATGCAAATGCTCAAATAAACTTCAGCTTACCTTTTCCTCCTTCTAATAATTTTTTAACAGAAAGCCTTGGAAGTGGCTCAGCCTGCAGTGATGACATTCTGGAGGTTCGAGCATTCCCCTTGCTATGAAGCAGAGTCTGAAGTATGAGACAATCTTCCAGTTGTTTCAGCAGGAGTTTCCAGTATTCAGTGTCAAGAGAAAGGGCCTCCCAGGAATCAGTGAGGGCCTCTGAATCAGCACCCAAAGCTGTTTGGGAAAACTAACAAAAAATGCACTGGTGATTCTCTGGCAAAGATTCTGAATCAATATTAACAGAATGAGCTTTTTACTTGAAGGCTGATGAAGAGTCAGGAAACATCACGAAACAACTCATAGATGCTGTTTCATGAATATTACTACTTGGCTGGATGAAACATGAGGGTCAGGAGTAGACTGGAGACTCAAGGGCAAGAATGGTGAGTTGAAATATTTATAAGGAGCCCTTCAGTAATGACCCCGATTCAATCAGTGTACACCTCAAAAGGCTTTCCGGGCCACCTCTGGCAAGGGCCAGAGCCTTTTCTATCAGTACCAATCAGGATACCGATATAACTTCAGAATATACTTGTCAACTTGAAAAACATATTTTAAATCTCCTCTTTCTCCATCATTATAAACACCTAAAGCTAGCAATATTAAATTTAGCCTATAAACAACTTGAGACAGACAATATTAAATGAATCTGCACAGACCCATTCATGTGTCTCATCCAAATTAATGTAACATCCCTTTAGAAAAAAATTATTTAATCCACCGCAATATAAGGAATATTAGTCTTTTTTTTTTTTTAATATAAATTTGAGTCCTCAAGAGAAGAAGAAACATCACAAAGCAAAAGGTCAGTAGGAAACTTACATTTGAGTCCTTATATGCGAGGGGAAGGGGGTAAAGACAATCCCAGAACTTTGGAACTGGAATACACCTAGGAAATAATACAGTTGAACCCTGACCTCTTTTAGGTGAGGAAACTGAAGCCAGGAGACTCCTTTTAAAGGGACTTACCACAAATCACCAGCTATTGGCAGACAGCCAGTTCTGTGCTCTCCAACTTCAGCACTTTTTCCCTCACACTATGTGGCAACTGCTAAATTCAAGTATGCACGGCATCTGAATAAACAAATTAAGGGCAGCACCCCTCATCCCCCTGTCACCCAAAAAACCCAAACAAATAAGAACCTGCTGAACACATTTTAAATTTTCGATGTTCCATAACACTGAAGACAATATACTCCAGAAAAGGAAAAGCATTCCCTTAGCTGATCAGATGGGTACAGATCAAAGCCATACCTCGGCCAACTTACTTTTTTCTCTGTCATACTGTTCGATATCTGTGCAGCAACAGAATGTCCAACGTGTGCAGATAACAGAGCAGCTCCATTGTTCTCAGACTGTATACAAGCCATGCGCATTTGCTGCCACCAAGGGGACACCGATTGGGAATCCCAGGTCTCATCAATGGCCACTACCAGGATAGGGGGGAAATTAAAAAATAAACTCCCACCTCATCAACTTTTTGTCTAATCTTTCATGTTAAACATAATATTAAAACTAAATGCCCCACTGATGTATTTGTATATTTCTGAATGAATTGGAAAATAAATCTACAATCTATTTTATTCAGAACATTTATATTCCACTTATTTATGATCTGTTAGTCATCTTGTTTCTAAATCAATATTAAGTCCCTATTTGGAATATTTTCATCATTACTGAAAACTACCATCAAATATTTTAATATAATAGATTAATATTTGGATAATCATACAAAAATTATAAAAACTTTCCTTTTCCCAAAGAATATCCAATTTGCCTTACTGAGTTAAGAAAACATGCTGTTTACATCACATTATTTTTTATGATGATACAAAATATAAAAGTAATTTTCATGAATCAAAGCATACATCAAATGCATTAAGAGTTTTCTATCAATACACAAAAGAATATCTATGGTGAAATGTTTTGGATACTATCCTCTCATTTTATTAAGAGAAACCAACCTCCCTCCTTGCTGTTTCTGTGGTATTGCAAACACTAAACTTTGTTTCCAAGAGCAGTACCTGAGGGTCCTGAAAATGCGGAACTACAATGCGCACCAGCATCCTACCTTTCATCCTGCTCAGGAGGGACAGCATTGTATGAAGACAGCAGACAGACTGTGGTTGATCCAAAATTTCTTTTTCCTTAGAAAGCCAGACACTCAGGAGTAGAGACTAAAATCAAATTTAAATCTTTTCAGTCTAAAAAATACTTAACGTGGATAAAATCTCAAACTTTTCTAGACAGCACACATATGCATATACATGATGCGGCCTTTTGGGCTGGAAAATAAGTGATTGCTTGTTATACCATAACAAGGGGCAGTATGAGGGACCTCATCTACCTAAGAGATTCATTATTTTCTGTTGGATACCTAAAATCCACCATTCCATCTCTCCTTTGGGTTAGGCAACACCTTCTAATTCAAACCTCTGTCAAGGAGCATATTACACCTTACGTGTCCTTAAGATGCCTATAAGCCAGCACACTTATTTTTAAGATTTATGAAATCTGTTCACACATAATTCTTAGATAATGAAAAGTTTAATAGCGCAATGTCACATCTGTAAGTACTGGTATCTGTGAAAGGCCTTGATTGCTGACAATACTGCAGCACTTTAATGTGAAAAAAGCTCTAAAATAAAAGGTTGACTGTCACTTTAAACGTATTAGTTCAAACAATTTTCAAAAATTAAGGAGGGCAGGGAGATGAAGGAGAAGTGCATGAAGGAAGTGAACCTGTGAGGACAACTTAGGATCAGGAGCTCTGGTGAGACCGTGACGCGCACATCACCGCACTTGGCCCTAACATGTTCTGCGGTGCGGACATGCCCAGACTTCAGAAGCGAGGAAACAAACTCACCAAGCAGAAGCCAGCAGCACACAGGCAATGAGCTACAGTTATGCTGTGAGCCTAGACTTACCTGATTCTAACATGTGTGTTTTCTTTTCTCTCCCTGTAAAAATTTTCATGTGTATGGGTGTGTAAACACGTACATATAAATTTATAGATGTACATAAGTTTTACACATATGAAATTATACATGAACATACACGTACACACTCTTTAAAGCGAACTTTTCTAGTTCTCCTTTTTCTTGTTTAACTTCCCTTCTAAGTCTCCCCTCATGCTCATAAAATAAGGACAATATTAACGGCAACAAATACTATGGTTATATAAAACTTACTACACGCCAAGGCACTAATGGCTTTATATGTACAGATACACATACAGTATTTTGGCGGGAGGATGAGGGTGTCACTGTCGTACAAAAATAGGATCACATTATACCGTATTCATTCCACTAATGGCTTTATATGTACAGATACACATACAGTATTTTGGCGGGAGGATGAGGGTGTCACTGTTGTACAAAAATAGGATCACATTATACCGTATTCATTCCACCTGCCATCCAACATCCTGTTTAACCCATGAAACTCTGACTGACCTTACCTCATTTATCAAGGGTACTCCTGCCCTCTCTTCTAGACTTCCTCTCAACCTCATACAACACTGCTGCTTATAATCACAAGTCAGGCTAAAAAACTGGTTGCCTATAAGGTTACAAAGACATTTTACATGTAACTGACAATAACTGTTTCAGTTTCATGTGTATGTGCTCTGTAAAGCAAATCAAAAGGCAGCGAGAGCGAGAGTAGAATTTACTTTATCTTTTAGGCTCACTTTTGACATTAGACTCAATTTTAGGTACAAAACGTATGACTAGGGCTTATTGTAAAAGTACGTCAGGTTTCTAAACATATCCACAGGTTTAATCTCTCTCAAATCTTGGTTCATGTCTTAGTCATCGATGAAGTTTCTTAAATTAAGGCAGCCAAAGTAAAACGCCATGCCTTGGACCTCTCTTCATACTATGAACTCTTGTACTTTTCTCTCCAACTAACCACTCCCCTACCGACCATCACCTTTAGCAAATGCTGAAACAACCAAAAAACTTGTTCCACTTCAATCTCCTTCCTTGTCTCTCCCTAAGTCACCTCCTTCCATCTCCTGCCCAACCAGGTAATCTTTGTTTATAACATAGAGTGTGTTTTTCTTGTTTTTTTTTTAATAAACTTTAAAAATTCCAGTTAAACTTCTACCTCCTTCCATCTCCTGCCCAACCAGGTAATCTTTGTTTATAACATAGAGTGTGTTTTTCTTACTTTAAAAATTCCAGTTAAACTTCTATTTGTATGCAGATCAGTATGAAATAGAGGATGGCAAGAGAACACAATGATATAATTTTAGAATTGCTTATAAGCAATAAAAATATTTTTTAAACTCCAGGAAAAATTAAGGCGATGACAGAAAAATAATCAAAGAGAATATAGTTAAATTAAGCTACTGTATAGAAACAGGGACACATACAACAGGAAAAGATAGTATACAAAGGTGACTACCTCCACAACTAGTGAATACACAATAAGATAGACTTTCAAACCACAACAAAGAATGTAAAATAACTCATAATATAAACATCCATATTATGAATTCACATATTATAAATGAGAATTATATTATTTTCTCAAGTAAATATGTCACATATTGACATATTACCAGATGATATCTGAATAACAGATTTTGAATAACAGAAACTTTGAGATAAAATTTAGTTAATTCCTCTGTTCTAAGTCAGGCAATACCTTAACGAATACTAAAATCTGTATCTAAGAATAAAACAGAAAACACCATGGGACCTTAGGAGATGCTTCTAGTGGCTGATAAGCAGTTACCTTTAAGTGACTATCTTTCTATAACATCAATATCCTTAAATTTGAATCCTTCTTCACTCAATGGAATGAATGACAATGGTGGCAGACAGGACACAAGAAAGCTGTCTGGCAGCCTTGCCTTTATAGTTAAAGGAACTTATTTTATTAGTCTTTTGGGTGAGCCTTATTTTCTAGAGTCTTTCCTGAAAACTAAGGTCTGTTTTAAGTTATAAAAATCTATAGCTTGATAAAATTCCACTGCAGTATACCTATAAAGCTTTAAATGTTTTGAGAAACTATCAGCTGTCTTCTGTGAACTACACTAATTTGGCAAAATAGTCCCTAAATCAAATGTAAGTTTTACAGAAAAATCTGTGGGCATCTAGAAATCTTTGTAAATTAAAAAATTTGTACAACCTTCATTACAAGTACCAGTTTCTTCATGAACAAAAATCCAATAAAACTACCATTTAAAATATTTCAAGGGGCAGGCTGGTTAGCTCAGTGGGTTAGAGCATAGTGCTGGTAACACCAAGGTCAACCCTTACCAGCCAAATGCCCAAAAAAAAAAAAAAAAAAAAAAAAAAAAAAAAATTCAGAAAATAGGAACACTTACACTTCCAAATAGTATGTCTATATAATACTAATAATGTATTTTGCTAAAAGACCTACCACATTTTACTCATTTTTATATGCCTAATTCCTAAAAGTCTGTTACTCTTTTAACATAACACAATAATTTATCTATTCTCTTTAAAAAACAATTCAAAATACAGTACCTCAAAAAAATATCATTGGTGTCTATTTTGGCACTGGTACTAACTACTTTGGGAACTAGCAAGATGTAAGCAGAATGCACACTGACTTCATGGTACCCAAAACTGCACCTCACCATTCCAAGGCTGGATGAGTTAGCAATGGCCTGAATATGCTGACTGACATTTCCTCTGATCAATGTGACCACAATGATCGAGGAAAAAAGCTTTTCTTATTGTACAATTCAATTTCTTACTTTAATTCTTGGGCTTTGATTTTTTTTTTTTTTTTAGAGAAGTTCCCCCTTCCCTCCCCATTCATAACCATTAATTACATGCTTTAAGTGAAAATACCTCTCCCTTTTATTCTATACTCCAGTAGAATTTATAAAAATTACATGATTGGGCCGGCCCGGTGGCGCACTGCTACAGTGCACCGCTTGGGAGCGCAGTGGCGCCTCCCACCGAGGGTTCGGATCCCACATACAGACCGGTTCCCGCTCACTGGCTGAGCGAGGTGCAGGCGCAACACCGAGGGTTGCGATCCCGTTGCCGGTCCCGGTCCGGTATGGGCGCGACAATGAGGGTTGCGATCCATTGCCGGCCACGAAAAAAGACAAAAAGGAAAAAAAAAAAAATTACATGATTGCTTAATAGCATTCAGCTGGTGATGTATGCTTTAAAAATGAAACCCTTCCATAAAACATTTGTCTAAGAAAAGCAAAAGAAAAGAGACCAATCCAATAATTTGGAATGTGTGAAATACAGTCTCTGAGAGCTAGATGATTTTTTAAAGTAACATTTTAAAATCATAATCTATTCTATAAATTTAATAGCATGATAAAAATATACTCACAGCCTATGAGTTTATGTGGGGAAATTCCAGATATATATATATATATACAGTGTGTGTGTGTATATATATATATACAGTGTGTATGTATATAGTATAACGTATATATATATATACAGTGTGTGTGTGTATATATATATATACAGTGTGTATGTATATAGTATAACGTATATATATATATATATGCATTATACTATTTTTAAAATATATATACACACAATAAAATTCACTACTTTAAATTGGATAACCAACACTGTAAACAAGATAAAGTACATCTCTACCACCCCAAAATTTCTTTGTGTCTCTTTATAATCAATTTCCAATTCCCATCCTCATTCCCTAGCAAATGCTGATCTTCTTTCTATTACTCTATTTTGCCTATTCTAATATTTTACATAAAATTTTTCTATTAAAAGAGTAACAAATGATATGATAGGTAGTCTTTTGTTTCTGGGTCCTTTCATTTAGCACAATGCTTTTGATATTCACTAATGTTATTCTGTGTACCAATAGTTCGTTCTGTTGTATGGATACACCATAATTTATTTATCCATTTACTGTTAGGTACCATTTGGACTGTTTCCAATTTGGGCTATTATGAAAAAAGCTGCTATGAACATTTCAGTTGTCTATGTAAACATATATTTTCATTCTTCTTGGATAAATAACAAGGAGTGAGATTGCTGAATTTTAGGGTAAATCTATGTTCAACTTTATAAGAAACTTCCAAACTGTCTTCTGAAGTAGTAATATTAGTTTGCATTTCCCTTAGCTGTTTTGAGAGTAGTGATGGCTCCAAATTCTCACCAATACATGGTATGGTCATTCTTTTTAATTTTAGTCATACTAGTGAGGGAGAAGCCACTGGGGATTTATTTGGCATTTCCCTAAAGGATAACGATGTTAAACATTTTTCAGGTGGTTATCTGCCATTTGTGTTTCTATTTTCTGGTGTCTACTGAAATCTTTTGCTCATTTTTTTATTACATTGTTTGTCTTATTGAATTATATGAATTCTTTGTATAATACGGTTGCAATTCATTTACCAGATATATGTTTTGAAAAAGCAGCTTGCCTTTTCAGTTTTTTAACAGTCTTTAAAAAATTAACTTTTGAATTTTGATGATGTACAATTTATTAACACTTAATAAAAATTTTTTTCCCCATAGTACTATTTTTATTTGGAACACAGAATGGCACATTGTAGAGACCAAGTAAATATAGAATTAATGGATAAGGCCTTTTCTCCCCAGTTTTAGTATAGTCCATTCCTGTAAAATGAACTAAAGAATCAAGCATTTTTCCTATTCATACTACCTTTCTGCCACTAAATTTTAGTTTAATAATGGTGATATTGGTATAGGAAACAATGTCTTGGTTTTTTGCTAATTCATTTATTTTTTTAATTAAAATTTTTTTATTAGCGTATTTATTGCTACAAATCATAATTATTTTTTCATGCCCCTTATTCAATCTCTGAACTTTTTATTTTATGGTTCCTGCTTTTTCTGCCCTGAGATATCTTTGCCTAAACCAAAGTTTCTCTTATGCTTTATTCTGTAAGTTTTATAGTTTAAGCTCTTACATTTAGGTTGATGTCCCATTTTCAGTTAATTTCTGTAGATGGTTTGGGTAAGGTTTGAGGTTCATTTTTTTCAAGTGTTTCTTAAACCCCAGATTTAATGCAGACAACAAAAGTTTGTTGATATTAATTAAACACAATGTAGAACAAGAAGTACTCTGCTCTTCTTATTTAAACATTTCAACTTCAAGTGATGGGTAGTATTTATCTCCTTTCTTTTTAATTTATATTTTTAAATAATTAGAGATTCACTGGTGGTACAAAGAAATGCACAGAAAAGTCCTGTGAACCTTCCCACCATTTCCCCCAACATTACACAAGATCAAAACCAGGAAACTGACATTGGTAAAATTCATAGCACTTCTTTATATTTCACCAGTAACACATACACTTGTGTGTGTGTGCGTGTGTGCATACCTCTGTGCAATTTTATTACATGGGTAGTTTTGCATAACCATCACCATGATCAAGACACTCAACCATTACCATCAGCAGAAGATTCCCTGTTAACCCTTCACAGCCATACACTTCTCTTTCCCCTACTCATCCCTAACTCTTGGCAACACTAATCTGTTCTCCATCCCTATAACTGTGCTATTTCACAAATGTTACATAAATGGAATCATGTAGTACGCATCTTTTTAAGATTGGCATTTTCCCACTCTGTTTATTTTCCTTGAGGTTCATCCAAATTGTTGTGTATCTCAATAGTTCATTCCTTTTTATTGCAGATATATTATTCTATGGTAAGAATGTACCAGTTTGTTGTGAAAGGAATTTGTATACGTTTCAGTTTTCAGCTATTGAGAATAAAGCTGCTTGTGAACATTCATGTAAAGCCTATGTATATTTTTAACATACTTCCTGACATATATACACTTCATAGGAGAGGTAGAACAGAATCCATTTTTAAAGGACTTACATGTAAAAAAAAAAAAAAAAAAAAAACCAACAACAACAATACATTAACACAGACAACAAGCTCACAGAGGTAGGATGCCCAAACCCTGCCCAAAGTATAAAATGTGAGTGAAGTGTGAAACAGCGTGTGTGTGTGTGTGTGTGTGTGTGTGTGTGTGTGTGTGTGTACACGTGTAGGGGTGGGTGAGAGGGGAGAACTGCTGGCAATGGGGTAATTTCCCTTGCTCTTTTCAGAAAGGACAAAAAGGTAGTGTTGTTGTTCTTCCATTGGAGGATTCTTCTGTTTTACAAAATGTGAGTGAAGTGTGAAACAGCGTGTGTGTGTGTGTGTGTGTGTGTGTGTGTGTGTGTACATGTGTAGGGGTGGGTGAGAGGGGAGAACTGCTGGCAATGGGGTAATTTCCCTTGCTCTTTTCAGAAAGGACAAAAAGGTAGTGTTGCTGTTCTTCCATTGGAGGATTCTTCTGTTTTACTTTTTTTTTACAGCACAGAGGTTACATCCTAACTATACTCAAAGTTTGGAAACGTTTAATAACAATTCTGTACAGCTTTAAGGGAAGTTTGTTTTGTTCTCTAAATAAGATCTGTTTTAGTTCTACTATTACAACTTTTACTGATGAGCAAAGTCCACTGTAAATGCACGCATACATGTCACATTCTAAATTTATTTTAGGCCAACCACAGAAATAGTCTTACTAAAATTTAAGAAAAAAATATTATTCTATTAAATATGGAATAACATTCTATTACAAATTTCTTTGATTGTTTTTAGGTTTTCATGTACATCCTTTAATATGCTAAAAGACAATGGTTAAAAAAAAGAAAAAGACTGACACTTCTAGATGACTGTAAGGGGAAACAATATCTAGCAATAAACCACCTTACCAACAACAGCTGAGGGCTAAGTCCAGCAGACTCCAAAGTGTGACACATATCCTCAGTGGAGCTTTCTCCATGCAAACACTTCCAAAAAAAGAAACTGCCTAGTAAAACAAAACCAAAGCACACTAAGCAATAACTACTTATCATCTGGATGAACAATATTCCTGAATTGCAATCTGGAATTCCAAAGGAGAAAAACAGCATGAAAAAAGAGGAATTAATGCTTCAATTTACTAATTAAAGCAGAAAACAAATCATTATTATATGTCTAACATTGTATCTGTATCTTTTTTTTTTTTTTTTTCCCCTTTTTGGTGGCTGGCCAGTACTGGGATCCAAACCCTTGACCTGGGTGTTATAACACCACACTATATCTAACTGAGGTAACTGGCTAGCCAGCCCCTCTTCAGTATACTTATTAATACAACTTGTATGAAATAGTGCATATATATCCAGAGTATATTTCATTAACCAAAATATACATTAAATATGTTAGTTAATTTAATTGCAAAACAAACTGAATATCTGAGATGCTGTATACTCCTACCCGTCTTTCTTCTACAAGGAAGATACCAAGAGCTGTTTATTATTTTACTCACCTAACGCCACATATTCCTCTTCACTTATCTTCTTTATGTTGAGCACATCTTTCTCATATTCTAAGTATTCCAGGAATGTTTTTACAGGCAACACTCCATCCTTATCATGAGAAAATCGGACAGTAGTCCTGGTGTTCTCTTGCTTATATTTCTCTAACAATGCCTGGAGCTTAAGCAGTTCTTTTTCATCAAGCCTTAGTAACACAGCCAAGTCCTTAAAAATAAAAAATTTTAAAAAGTTCTGAATAGACCATGTCTGTTTCTATAGATACGTCACACGTGTCAATCCCACTATCTGAACTGAAATTCAAGTCTGTAAGCAAAAGATGATTTTTTTTATCACTGTGATAGCTATAATGTACTCTGCTCAAACTTAACTCTCAAATTACATTTCATGAGTAAGAGTCTATTTAAACAAAGTAATCTCGAAACACTGAAAGTACCATTTAAAAAAGTTTCTTGAGAGCATGCTATACTCTTCTAAAATGTTAGAATTTTAATAAACTCAATATTATGTAATCAAAAAATTTAAAAGTGTGTCAATTGCAACTTCTGTCATTCTCAGGAAACTAAAAAACCTTCCTAAATTAAATGCTTATTTATTAAGCAGCATAAACACTATAAAATAAAAATATGGGAAAATAATTCTCACTGTATCTACATGTAAGTCCTCTACGCAGCTCTCAGAGATATACTTTTCATGACTGAAAAGTCACAGACATCATCTGCTAGCCTTTTAAACTATTTTCAGATACCACATGTGCAGACATATCTCCAGGTACTAGCACCATGTTTCTGAATTAGGGCAAGCGCACACACAAGCACGCACACTCATATAGTCAACGACCACAGATCAGCCACAGCAAGCACAACCTTCTTTCCCATGCCACGTAAATGAAGCCATTTTTTATTTTTAAACTGAAACACAGTTGATTGTACCTATCTGTGGGGTGTAGAGTTGAATATCAATACATGTGTGCAATATGTGATGCTCCAATCAGGATAATTAGTATATTCAACATTATATCCTTAAATAAGAGCAGTTTCATTTATTTGTTTACTTTAGGCTGTTATTTTTAAAAACTAGTAAACTGCAAACTATTAAACACATACCAGTAGTTCAATGTACTGAAATTACATGTGAGCTTATATGTAATATGTCCCACAAACAGCAAAAACGAATTAATTCAAATCTGAATTTCAGTTTTATATGTACAAAATTAGCCATTCAGCCTAGGTGGCTGCATGTTTTTGAAACATCCAAACAAGTCTACAAGAAAATATGGTTTTAATTCTTAAAAAGTGTTTCGAAAATAATAAAAAATAATAATAAAAAAGAGCTATCTGCCAACTGATTTTTAAAATTTTATAAGTCTTTTATCTTTGCACAGTATATTGGATATAACAAGAGGAAATGAATTCTATAAGAGGATATATATTGTGCTATCAAATAGAAATTAATTCTGTAGAAACTAGTAATGATGTATATTTAACTTTCTTCGGCAGGGCATATGAGAGAATTTGGATCTTAGGAGAAAATTAGGCATCAAAGAATCTATGAAATATCTAGGCATTTCTGTAGACATCACTTAATCCACTTGAATCTTCCTATTGCTTAAAATTATTTTACACTATTGCTGAAGTAGAAAGAAAAACAAAAGATCCTAAAAAATGGTTAAATCATTTATAATGGCAATCACAGAATATCATTATGATTGTCAAAATATATAAAATCCATCAAAAATCCCAAAGACAAAAGAGAAGATATTAGAATGTGTGGGTTGTTTACATTACAGAGAGAAAAATTTCTCATTTTTCTGCTTAAAAATGTCTTATTTGTGTATATGTGTACCTAAAATAAAAGGCTTCCACTTTAAACCTCGATAAACTTTCAGATACAGCAGAAAAAAATTTTAAAAAGCATTATCAGTGACTTGACAAATCACTAAAATCATCTTCTGACTTCCCCTTAGTTAAGTGAGGACACGAGGCTCCAAAGCCAGGCAGCCTGCCCAGTGTCACACAGGAATCTGAGGGACAGAGAGAAGGTACTATTTCTCTCTATTCCCTGTTAAGACAAACTTCCTTTCTCTGTATGGAAAGTAAGAATTTTGTACATATTTGTCAGAAGTAAGCAATACTGCACTGTTTACAGATTACAAGGTGCTGTCACTTTTTTATGCTTTATAGAGTAAAAATATAGAACATTTATTACAATTATTTTGAACACTTGTATATAAGGTAGAGTATTTTAAAATATATTTCATTATGTCATACACAAAAGGGAAAGATATGAATTTGCTAACAACACAGAAAAATTGGTTTCTTCTCTTTGGCAAAAACATTTTTTTTGTTTGTTAAAAGAAATTATTGTTTTGCCACATGAGTAAGCTGAGTATATTTTAACTGCAAACCTTGTCCAGAAATAGTTGTTTTATGAGAAGCAACCTTAAAAAAATGAGTTGGAAAAAAAACCCAGAAGATTCTAGACTAGTGAAAATGGATTAACAGTAAAATGTAATATCCTTGTATAAATAATATAAATTTAGCAGCATGGCAAAAAGAGGCAGCAGGGGGCCTAGTAAAGAAAATACACCTTTAAGATTTAAAAAAAAATTTTAATGTTCTACTTCCTTACAACTAATCTAAAAAATTAAAAATAATCAGACTATTTTGTATAATACTAAAATTTTGGATTACTCACATTATCAGAGAATGGTGGGTCTGAATGAAAATCAAGGGAATTTAATTGATTGACAGACTCGTAAAGATGCAGCAATTTCAGTTTATTGGCACAAAACTGTAGCAATCCTTCATCAATAGACTCAAGCTCTAAAAGGCAGAGGGAAAACATGTTAGGAGTATTCAACAAATTCACAGAAAGGCTTTTCTTTCATTAAATTGCTTAATATTACATAATTCCCTGATGTTCTGTTGTATTAAGTATTGGGATACTTAAGCTATACCAAATTTTGAAAGCAAAGATGATTTTTCCATCATGACCAAATGTCTAACTTTTTAAATGAAATAAGGTACTTTAACAGTAGCAGGAAATAAAAGGAGGAGAAAGTGCAGAAATTTCTTCATCTAATACTCATATTTAAAGAAATTACCTGGAAACATCTTTGAAAATGTTCACCCTCACACCATAACCCATATGGTGCCTATTACACTCACACACTGAGGTAGTCAAAAACAAAGCTGCCTGGCTCTTCCCATTATCATGGTGGTCAAAGATAACACAATTCAACCAGAAACTGTGGATTGTGACAAATGTGTACTCAAGAAATCAAAAGTAGAATTCCACTTAATACCCTCCATTCATCATGTTGTATTTTGTTCACGATTAATGCTGGAGAAATACTCTTCATATAATACACTTCTGTATAATAATTTAAATATTTGTATCTAATACAAAACAAATATTTATTCTTTAAAAAGGCAGACCCTGAAAACCCCCAAGAAATGCTATTTGGAATACAGTAACGTGGAATATTGTTCTTATAGCTAAATCAAGTTCTTATAGCTATAATAAAACTAAGCATACAAAAATACTTGAAATTTTTAGGATTCTCATTTATGAGTAGAGCCTGAAACTGATGACTGTACAGAACTCCAACAATGGTGCTACATTTACATCTAGCCCAGAGCAATATAATTTTTCATTTAATAAATTTTGAAATTTTTTAAAGCCTTAAGGGGTGGGGGGTATATTTATAGGTATATTGTGATTATTAAAATAGGTACATCTAAGAAGTTGGGTGCACTAACGAAGTTCACTATTTATCAAAAGTCAGCTTTACACATCTGTTGAAAGAAGTCAATAATGAGATTACATTATCTCTTCCAAATTTAATAAATGGCACTGTGGCATGCAGAAACATGAAATTTCTCACTGAAACGTAATGCCAAGCTGGGGCCACCAGAGTGCAGCAGAAGAGGAAAAGAGACTCATGGAGTACATGAAGGTGGGAGAAGCTGCAATGAGAGGAAGAAGGGACCACTCCAAGTGTTTCCAGCCCTGACCATCTCAAGGCTGGCCCTGGTGAGCACACAGAGCAAGAGCTGGCAAAAGCCACAGCTGTGCCCTTCATATGAAGTTGCTTGGAGGTGGCAGGGGAGAAGAGGGCCTTGGAGGCCCTCAGGCCAGCAAGACCACTAACAGGGTTCCTGTGGACCCACACAGGAGTGAGGAGCCACAACAACTGAAAAAAGGAGCCACTCAGAAGCTGGTGAATCATCGCAAGGGACCAGCACACGACCTGTCCCATGGGAAGTGTTTGGAGCTTGGGTACTGTGGGAAACAGGCCCACCAGGAGAACACGGGGCACAGCAATGACAGCTGATCTGCCCTCCAATCAGCACAGGACCACTCAGAGGAGACTGGTCAGGAGTATAGAACTGCAGGGGGTGCAGTTTGCCAAAAAGACTTGAGCTCCCGAGCCGGAGTAGTGCGGGCGGTTCCCCCCCACCCCATGCCTCACCTCCCTCAGAAACCAGGCCAGTGAAGAAGCCAGCCATGGGCCAGCACCCCGCCACCTCCGCCCCCACCCCCCTTCCCTCTCTCCCTCCCATTGCTCCACAACACTTTAAAATGTAAGTAATAATAAAAAATAATTTTTTTTTTTTTTTTTTTTTTTTTTTTTTTTTTT